>NW_028240146.1:0-63846 GCF_028749965.1 Puma concolor | reverse complement strand
TGGTATTTTGTATAATGTCAAATAATTTTCACATAGCCATGGTACTTAATCCTGTATGCTGCTAGATTTGGTTTGCTAACACTTAATCAATGGTGTCTGTCTGTGTTTTCTTGAAGGATTTTGCCTCGTGATATTCTTTTGGGATGACATTGTCTGGCTTTGGTATCAGGTTGGAACTGGCCTCACAGAACAGGTCTCCCTTCCTCTACATTCTGAGAGGGTTTGTGTCATTATTTTTTAAAAATTCGGTAGAATTCGACAGTGTTGGTAATTTGTGTAAATTGGCTGGAAAGGTAACTACCTTTCTTAAGTGAGAAATGCATTTTTCAACACTGGAAGATTTAGAACGAATATACAAATGTTTGAAAGCTCCAGACCCCATGCTATTACTACTGTGGCACTAGAATGCCATATGACCATATCTGGCATATACAGTTTTGGAAACAGAAGAAAATGTATCCTCAGGGGTGTGGGGTGGGGAGGGTTTAAGCCGGTGGGATCCTAAAGCTCCACGCACACCAAGAGGCGAGCCCAGCCATCAAAGTGGGATGATGATCTATCTCAGATAATCCACAGAGGGATTAAACGTGATGATGGATGACAAGTGTCCAGCAGAGTGACAATGAACGGTCACAGCTTCCTTGGATTCCTGAGACAGGATGGGAATAAGGTGGCCCTGAGACTGCTCTACTACACATTCTAGAGGCGAGCTCCAGAGCCACACACCAGAGAGAGGGCTTCCACATGTTCACCTGGACACACATTATAACCAGCGGGGGTACATGGCCCTCACGGTCATACATGGTCAACACCCCACATCTTTGCTTCTTGAGATGTGTCCTTCATGTCACTCAGAAGCCGTGTGGCCACCACCACCCAAGAAGGGATGGCAGGGATGGGGCGCCAATAGATGCTATCACTGCCACAGCCACCACTGTGACCCCTGGAATGGAGCATCAGCCTGGTCTCCATGCATGTAAAGTGTGTACTTGTTGGAAGGCTTGATGGGAGCGAGTGGCGGGGAGGGGTCATGCCATAATTGTGTTGGCTACGGTTTAAGCTGTGACCTGGCCAGTCACACACAGTCCCCACTGAAGACTGGCCTCCAGCATCTCCAACACGGAGCTCTGACTCCAGGCTCTGCAATGAACACAGTGGACCAGGTATGTCCCTCCTCCCCGCTGACCTGGGAGATGAGCAGGGGCACCCTTCTGCCGTGACAGTAAGTGGGTCACTGAGCCCTTCCTGGCCAGAATCCCGCCAGCTTGCTGGAGTGCACACATGTCACCCAAGCACACGTGTGATGCTTCCGTTCCAGTAGCACCCATTTTTCCGTCATGTTTCTCTGCTCACACACATGCCCTGTGTTTTAGATCGTTTGTGCTGCCCGCCTTGTTTCCCTTTATCCCCCTCCCACCACTGTCCTGTTCGAGCAGTGTCCCCAGAGGACACCATAAATGCCTTAAACCAGCCAGACAAGCAGGTCCAAATACTGTCCTGCCCTTGCTCTTGTGGGGAACTTAGACTCAGCACTGGACCCCACCCCTGTGTTTGAGGCTCACTCACGCACGGCCATGCCTCACTTACCATCACCCACGAGTCCTCCATGAACGTGTTGGTGGAGGAGGATGGACCTGAGTGCACATCCGGCAGCAGGTGGCTGAACTTCACTCTGTGGGATGGCAGGGGGAAGGGGAGACACTCATCAACAAGGACGGCCACTGCTTCCTGGAGGGGGTGTTGATGGCTGCCGGAAACCACAGGCCACAGCATCACACAGCCTCCTTACCGCCCTTTCCCCTCAGGTCCACTGCATGGTGGGAGACCGCGGGAGGGCAGGGGAGGAGCACCTAAAGGGAGAGTTGCAGGAGCAGCAGGGGGTGTCAAGAAGAAGGGGTGCCCCTGCAGATCAGGAGGGGATTTGGGAAGAGACCCTGGGTTTGGAAGGAAAGAGATGTTCAGGAATTACCAAGAGCAATGGTGGGGATGTAGGTCGTGGGACACTCAGCTAACTGAACTGTGCAAGCGGATTGAACAGTGTCCACCAATGACCTCACATTGCTGTAAGGGGGGTTTTCAGATGCAGCGACTCTAGCAGCTCAAGGTGTCATCACCTGAGCCCAGGGTCAGCCCGATGACCGCGTCCGTGCAAGAGGACAGGCCCTAAGCCCAACGACTGTGTCCGTGCAAGAGGACAGGCCCTCAGCCCAACAACCGCATCTGTGCAAGAAGACAGGCCAGCCCTCGGCCCGACGACCGAGTCTGTGCAAGAAGACAGGCCTTCGGCCCGACTACCACGTCCATACAAGAGGACAGGCCCTTAGCCCGATGGCCGCGTCCATGCAAGAGGACAGGCCAGCCCTCGGCCCGACAACCATGTCCGTGCAAGAGGACAGGCCCTAGCCCGACTACCGCGTCTGTGCAAGAGGACAGGTAGGCCCTCAGCGGGATGACCACTTCCATGCCAGAAGACAGGCAGGCCCTTGGCCTGACGACCGCATCTGTGCAAGAGGACAGGCAGGCCCTCCTGGTTCGTTAATTTTCAATCATTCTTGCCAGAATGGGGCAAAACGGGAAAACTGAAGAGACAAAGGGAAAACAGCGTCAGGTACGAGCCAAGGAGAGAAGCCAAGTGCAGGTCCTATGACTGGGGACATGTCGAGGTGAGTCCGGCTCCAGCCTCCACAGCAGTGAGATGGTACATTTCTATTTTTTAAGCCACCTGTTTTGTGGTCCTTTGTCAGGGCAGCCCTGGCAGACCGAGACCCTCACCCCAATGTGAGCATATTTCTCATTTCTCCATGTTCTGAGGTGACTTTCCACACTGGTACAGTTTCAAAGTGGAGACCAAGTGCACGTTTTAAAATGTGTGCTTACCCTGGGTCGTGACCTTCATAATGGGCCACTTTCTGCTTCTGTGACTTTGCAGGGGTGCACTTTGGGTGCGTGTGTGCCTGCAGGGCTGTCCTCTGTGTGACTCCTCGCAGGCTCAGAATGAGCAGGCATGCATGGCTCAGGAGCGACGGGAAACTAGGTATTATCGGAGGTCATAAAAAGGAGGCTGGGACCCGCTCCCCACACGTTCTCCGACTGACAGAAGAAATGAGCGCTGACGCTGGCGTGCTAGTTCAGATGCGAGTTGTCCACAGGGAGAGAATTACTACATTTCCCCAAGCACGTGGAGCGCAAAAGGTCCCTGCGTAGCTGTACGTGGTACTGTTACGTTAAACAGAGTTATTTCCTACTGTGTTGTCACATCATTTAAAAATATCCCATCAGAGATGAGTCACTTTCCAAAGCAATTTGACTTAAGATGGCGTAGCCATTTTCATTCAGAGAGAACAAGTCCAACAAGCTTACAACCTACCTGTGTGAGGGTGATTTCAGGTCACCTGTGGCTGCCTGTGGGGGTAAAGGAAAAAGAAGAAGAAATTGTTGGTACTGAGGCTATTCGTAGGAAATCAAGTCCGTCATTAGTTTCAGGTGCGTCTGGCTCAGAGACTTCCTAGGAAGGGGTCTCTGTGTGGGGGTCGCTGTGTCAGAGGTTAAGAATACATTGAAGATTTTAAGAAACTGTCAAACTACTTTCCACAGTGGTATCACTGTAAACCCCCGACGACTTTGCACACCTAGCTACGGGCCTCCGGTTCCTCTGTGTCTCCCGCTCCTGGTGCCGGTAGCCTTTCCCAGGGAGCCGTTCCAACTGTCTTACCGTGGCTTTAGTTGCACTTTCCTAGTGGTGAATGATGTTGAACATCTTGTCAGGTGATTATCTGCCACCCGTATGTCCTATTTGGTAAAGTTTATTAGAATCTTTCCCCCATTTTAAAAATGGGGCCGTTTTCCCCTATTAAGTGTTGAGAGTTGTTTATTTATTCTGGATTTAAGTACAGGGTTTGCAAATATTTATTCCAACCTGTGACTTACATTTTTATTTTTGCAGTGGTGAATTCTGAACAGGAAATGCTTTCTTTTATAAAAAAGTCAAATTTTCCATTTTCTTCATAGTGGTTTTGGTGCCCATATTAAAGAAAACTTTGTCTACCTCAAGATCACAAAGGTTTTATTCTGTTTTCTTCCTAAAGTGTTATAGGTTAGCCCCTAAATTCAGAACTGTGGTTGATTTTGAGTTATTTTTGTGTGTATGCTGAGAAGCAGCTATTAAGCTCTTCCCCGCCCTCTTTTTTTGCATATGGTCATCCAATTGTTCTGGCACAGCTTATTAAATATACTCTCATCTCTCCCTGTTTAATTATCCTGGCACCTCGGTTTAACACCCACTGATCAGGTTTTATTTCTGGACTTTCTATTCTGTTCCCTTGACCTGCATGTCTACCCTCACTGGGCACACCACCCTCACGGCTCACACTGTCCTGACTACTGTAGCTTGATAGTTCATTTTTAAGTCAGATTGAGTAAGTCCTCCAATTTGCTGCTCCTTTTTCTAAATTCTTTTGGTCACTCTACGTCCTTTGGATTTCTGTATCTATTTTAGGGTTGGCTTGCTATTTCCTTAAAGAAAAAAGCTTGCTGGAAACTCAATAGGGCTCATGGTAATTATGTAGACCAATTTTGGGGGGAGTTTTCTATCATGACAATATTTTGCGTTCCAGTCCACGAATATTCTAAATCTTTCCGTTTATTTGGATTGTGTTCAGTTTCTCTCATCAATAGTTTGTAGCGTTAAGTATACACATTTGGTGCTTGTTTTATTTTATTTTATTGTTTTTAATGCTATTACAGATGGAATGGTTTTCTTAATATCATTTTGAGATTTTTCATTGTTAGTATACAGAAATATAATGGGGGTTATTATATTCATTTTGTATTCTACCACCTTGCTGAGCTATCTTATTTCTACTATATCTTTTGCAGATTTGTTAGAAGCATGTTTCCTGCAAATAAAATCAGGTTCATTTTCAAATCTATATGTCTTTGTATTTCTTGCTGTATTACACTGGCTGGAACTTTAGTAAAATGTCAAATAGAAGTTTGAGGTGGACATTCTTGCCTCAGTCTCAATCTGTGAAGAGCAGACATAAACAGACACACACACACACACCCCTTACTCCACGTCTGTGTCCTATAGTTATTCCCTAACACTTTTTTAAGAATGGACAATTTCAAACACCCAGAAAAGTGGAAAGGATTGTACAAGAATGCCCAAACACTCAACTTCTAGGTTCTATCATCATTAAAATTTTGCTGTGAATATTTCTTTTTAACCATGTGACTATCCATCCATCATTTTATTTTCTGGTGCTTTTCAAAGCCAGCAGGACACAGACATCAATACCCTTCGTTAAAGCACACGGATGCCACTTCAGTCTTCGCACACCCAGATTGCATTGCATTTATCTCTTTCTCCCCCCTTACACACACACACACACACACACACACACACACACACACACTATAAGCCCTACAGTTAAGGATATTTTCTGTCAGTGTTTCTTCTCTTCTCCCTCCACCTTTGTTCCCATACGAGTAGCATGCCTGGGTACTGAGTAAATGCTTCAAATCAGTCAAACAAGCAATCCCAAGCGTTTTCTGTCCTCATTCCGGGGGCAGCCTGAGACCTTTCACGTGCCCAGCGGCTCTCACCTGCAGCGGGGAGCTCTCCTGGCACGTGGTGATGGTGGATCGCAGACCCGGGCACCTCGGCTGCGGCGGGGCCTCCTTGCACTGCTCTCTACAGGGATGGGGCAAAAGGGAGGACAGACTTCCATGAGCAAAGAAGGGCCTTGCTTTGTGTAGTGAGCTCAGAGAGCACCGCTGACAGCTGCAAAGCTCCATGCACTGGCTGCCATCGTGACATGCTCATCTGCAGAGCCTCAGAGCCAGCAGCTCCTGGGAGGCCGTCCGTGTGCCCTTGGGTTGGCTGCACAACGGAGGACACGGCGCAGGAGCACCATCCATAAAGGTCTATGACTGCTTGCCGGTGGGAGGCCACAGGGGCGCTTCTTCCTGCTGTGGCACCCCCACGCTGGGCCACTGCGTTCTTGAGTCTGTGGGTGCAGCAGGGCTCAGTTACAAATGGACAAAGTGACCTGCCTTGGAGACCATGGCATTGTCACTTTGTGCTCATTCCTTGCGGCAACTGTAGGAAACTGAGGACTGTCCTTGATTACCCAAGTAGGTCCAATGCAATCACACGAATCCTTAAAAACTGAGAAATGAGGAAAAGGAGGAAGTCCGAGAGATCTAAAATATGAAGAGACTAGACCCACCATTACCAACTTAGAGATGGAAGGGCCACGTAGCAAGAGTGGGAAAGCAACAGCTGCACTGGCATTCTCTATCTGCCCGGAAGCAGACTCTTCCCCATAACCTCCAGAAAGGAGGGCTGACCTGGTGAGCCGTGACTGTTGCCTTGGGAGGCACCAATCAGGGACCCAGCTGAGCTTGCCAGGCACATGACCCACAAGCGCTTTCAGACGAGTCTTAGTTCAAGCCACTACATTTGTGGGAATTTGCCAGATAGCAATAAAAAATTAATACAAGCCACTTGATGGACATTAGCTGAGCAGAACACCTGTAGAATTAGGCAAGAAGTATCTTCACACGTGTGATCCTACTTTTGCAGCAGATTAATGGTCCAGAGGAAATACTCCCAATAAATTGGTCTGATACCTACTAATAGAGAGAAGCACCTTAGAGAGTGCTACACTAAGTTCTCCCCTAAAATATACCAGTGACTTACATCATGGAACTCCACAGGCACTTACTGAGTGGATTTTTCTTTTGGGGGGATTGACAGAGTGCCACGTGATTTAAAGATACTCTTTGATCTCTTGGAGCTGACATTCTGACAGTGGGCTTTGCCTAACATGTAAGGCTGTGAGTGTCCAGGTCAAACTAGGGACACTTCTGCAGGAAAGAGAGGCCGCTGGGACAGACGGCCCAGCGCATTGAGAGGGCTTGTCTCTCAACACAATCGACCTTTCAATACAAAGGTTAGCAGCTCACTTTCCAGTTGGAGAAGGGAACACTATAGTGATTGAAAATAAGGAATAACATTCCAGAAATGAGGAATATGGTCCCTCCCAAAGATGAAGTAACTTATATTCATAAAAATTATGTTTCTTTTTCTTTTAACTATGTCCACAATGTATGGAATTTTTTTTTAAGTTTATGTATTTATTTTGACAGAGAGAGGCCTTGGGGAGAAGGGGCAGAGAGAGAGGCAGAGAGAATCCCAAGCAGGCTCACTGCTGCCAGCACAGAGCCCAATGTGGGGCTCAACCCCACAAACCGTGAGATCATGACCTCAGTAGAAACCAAGTGTCCCATGCTTAACCGCCTGAGCCACCCAGTGGCACCACAATATATGGAATTTTTAAAAGGGGCTCTAAAGAGTTGAACAATGTGATTACAATTTTATAAAAACAAAGCACTGTGAGTATAACTCACAAAATAATACTAAAACAGAACTTGGAAGACAGTCCTCGGAGCACCAGCAGTGACTGCAGTGCGTGGGGCGGCCAGAGACTTGAGGTCCCCAGTTCCTGCGCAGTGTCCACACCGACTGCCCGAAAACGGGGTTAGTCTCAGTTGCTTCTAGAGGCGGCTGGCCCCCAGGCTGGACAGGGCGAGGGGAACGTGCTCAGATTGTACCTAAAGGACCACAGTGTGGCAATGCTTCAAGTGAAACTCCAAACGACCCAGGTTTTCCCAGAAGCATGGCTACCGGGTGTCTAAGGACACAAATGCAAAAGGAATGAGCGGATTCTTTGGAGGGATTCCCGATCCTCGGTCAAGAACCAGCACCAGCCCTGCGACCTGCCCAGCTCCGCCAGAACATGGGAGTCGCCCCCCACCCGTTTCTGCGAGGGCCGAACTTCCGACAGCACCACAGAACTGGGGCACTTCCGGCCCGCTCCCCCAGGGGAGACCGACTTCTGGGGCAGTTTCAGGGCTTGGAGCTGAGGCCATGCGGCTCCGCTCGCTCCCGCCTCTAAGGAATGTTTCCTGTAACTCCACTTCGAACTCTGCCTTTCTCAGAACTGCATGAAAACTATTTTAAAAATTATACGGAAACTAAAAACGTGGAGGAATTGTCAACAACTATGAAAACTAAAGAATGCCGAGGGCGTTCCCCTGCTGGACGTTCAGGGTGAGGCACGGCCGGAAGAGGGTCTCCTGGGGGAGCCGGGGGCACTAGGTCCTGGGCAAACCCACCTTAGCCCCTGTCTCCGTGAACACACAAATTCAGGACGGCTTGGAAATCAAAATGCAAAGCGAATAAAGCTGGTGAAAACACTAGCACAGAATGTGGAGATTTGTATAACCTTGGAGTAACGAAGACTTGTTCAAGCAAGACAATTGAGAGCATATAGTATTTGTCAGACAGATAAAACAACTCTAGTAAGCTTACACACTTACCTACGTGCAGACAGACTCAGGTCATCTTCTTGCTGTGAGCAATAAAAATTCATAACGTGAAAAAGTTGTTGACACTGGGCTTAGTCTTATACACGATTCAAGTCAGTTATTAGTTAATTTTGAGTAATGGTGCTTCAGCGTCCCTGGGTCCTAGGAAAGGATCTCACTGGGGGATAGCACCCCTGTCACATGAATACCTGTGTCTTCACTTCTAATAGTTAAGAAACTGGAAGTGGGATTGCTGACTTCAACGGTGACTATACATTTCACTTTTTAAGAAAACACCAAACTGCTGATCAGAGTGATATAATTCGGTATCTGCACTAGTAACGTAGGAGCCTTTCGATCTACAGCTTCACCAACGCTTTTTATTATTGGTTCTTTTGATTATAGCCATTCTACTGGATGTGTAATGGTATCTTACTGTGGTTTTGTGTTTTCTTAATGGTAACTGATGTCGATGTGCTTATCTGCTACCGTGGATCCTCCTTGGTGAACAGGTGGTTCAAATCTTTTGCGCATTTAAAAAGTTAAAACACTGGGTCATTTTTCTTATAATTAAATTTTGAATTCTTTATATATTCTGGGCACAAGTATATGATTTGCAAATATTTCTGCCTTTGGCTTATGTTTTCATTTTCTTAATGGTGCTCGTTTGAAAAGCAAATGCTTTTAATTTTGATGAGAAACAGCTGCATTAATATATGGGCCTAAAAGGAGTCAACCCTGCTGGCTTGATTCTGTGGACAGTGAACGTACAAATGATGTAACACACATGCACACCACACACCAAACACACATGTACTGCGCTGCACACACACACACACATACACTGCATCACACACACCATGTACACATGCACACATACACATGCACTGCATCACACACATGTACTCAGTCACACACGCACCGTATCTCACACTAAACACACACACACGCACAAAACCACACACACATGCACTGCATCACATACTATGCACACACAACCACACACATGTGCATCACGTTATACACATCATGCACTCACACGTGCAAACATGCAGTGCATCTCACACCAAACACGCACACACACACACTGCATCACACACACCACATACACATACACACATACACCTGCACTGCATCACACAACGTGCGCGCGCGCACACACACACACACACACACACACACACACGGAATCAGAGAATTGTGCCAACACAGAAGCAAAGGACTGTGAGAAGTTCCAGCTGCAAGGTGACACTGGGCGCTGCCCCAGGCCTGGATAGCGCAGATGGTGAAGCAGAGGGGCACCCGCTACCTGTGGCATGCTTATTTTGAAGGACAGCTCTTTCCTCCCCGCTGGAACTTTTGGAATCTTTTGACAGCGTTTCTGTATCACATACTCATATGTGCTCAACTTCTTGAACACTAGAGAGGAGAAAGGCGGAAACAGGCAGTTACAATTACGCAGGCGGGCAGAGTGGCCCACAGGCCACAACCCGGTCTTCCAGGGCTTCCCCCCAGGGTGCCGGGAGCTGCCTCCTAACCTGGGGCGCTGGGGGGCTGCTGCATGGCCACCCCGGGGCCCACCTGGCCTGTGGGAGGCAAGCAGTAGCTCGTCACAGCCCCAAGGCTGCTGGCGCCCCGTCCCAGGAACAGCTACCCTGCGGCCTTCCAGGCCCACAAAGCCAGTGTGGACCCGGACGCTGGCTCCGGCACTGTGGCAGAAGCACCCCAGGTCACTGAAAGGACATCTGAGACCCGGGTCTGTCAACAGACAGCACCGTCCACGAAACGGGTTCTGTGCCTGCTTCAGCAGAGGCACCAATCCTCCCACTTCTCTCCCTAAAACCAACAAACACGAGGACAGATGGCTTCTAGTTATTTCTGGAAAGGGATAAGGGCCACCCACAGAAGCCTAGTTGCAGCTGGAGGGGCAGGCGGAAGGTGGGCTGCCCCCCACACCCGCGTGGAGCCCGTTCCCTTCCCTGGGTGGTTTGTACAAGGGCATCTGTCTGTGTTTGCTTTGGCTACCTGATGAACTACACCTGGCTCTTACTGGTTCTCCCACCTCCCCCAGAACCTGTGTGAGGGCGTAATTTGCATCTGGCCACATGCTCGCGAAAACACTAGTTCTCTGGCAGGGATTGCAGGGATGGCTGCCATCACCATCAGGTGGCAAGTACACACTGTGTGTTCCCCAGAGCTCACACTCGTCCTGAGTTTTGAGCAAACACCTTCATCTGACAGTAACGAGAGGAGATGTGGCTGGGGAGGGAGGCCAGAGTGCAGTGTGCGCTGAATGAGTGTCTGCCGTGTCCCCTCCAGCGACACTAGGCGTCAACACAGCAGCCCGGGGCCGCTGGTCTTTGGGATGCTCTGTCCCCCGCTTGTGTGGAGGCGGCTTTCCCCACACCCCTGCTGCTGGTACCAGACATCTGTGCATCTTCCTGGGAGGGCTTGCCCTCACCAATGCTGCACTCCACTCGTGCTGCAGTGTCAGGATGTCCTTCCCCCAAACTTCAAAGAGGCATCCAGCTGCCCACAGCTTCTGACAGGCCCCCCAGCAGCCCCTACCCCCCACCTCAGGGTATTTGTGTCACGCCATCCCTTGGAGAGTGGGTGGCCCCAGCGCCTTGCACAAGAGGTGAAGGGCGTCACTTCCATGACTGGGCTACAAAAGGCCGGCTGCCCCCTCGTGCTGGAGTGTCCTGGTGGGAGGAGGCACCGGCCAACAACTCACGGGGAACGGAGGCCAGGAGCTGGCCTGCCAACACCCTGGCGTTGAACCTAAACGCGGGTCCCAGTCGGATGAGACCACAGACCTTCCTCACACCTGGAGGAAGCCTTGTGGCCGAGCAGGGCCAGTGGACCCAGCTAAGCTATGCTGAACCCATGACCCACAGAGACTGCAAGGTGATAACTCTGTTACTTCAAGCAGGGTAAGTTTATTATAACAATAGCTAATATCCCAACTTTTTCTGGAAGTCTGTGCTTTGCTGTCCAAATACCCTGTAAACAGCACCTTGAGCCATAAGCTCCGTGTGCATCTCCCTCCCCTACCCCCACAGTGAGTGTGGCACCACCACCCTCCCTGTTGCCTGGGTTGGGGCCCTCTGGTCCCTGTG
Organism: Puma concolor; assembly: GCF_028749965.1. NCBI lineage: Eukaryota > Metazoa > Chordata > Mammalia > Carnivora > Felidae > Puma > Puma concolor. The sequence goes on along the minus strand of NW_028240146.1, from coordinate 52,354 downwards.
CCTGGATCTCCCATTGGCCATCTGTCCCGTGGACCTGTTCTCCAGTCTCACGTCCGTCTGTCCTGAGTGGCCGCAGTGGACTTCTGGACCTGCCCAGCTTGCCACCTGCTGGCTGTACTGTATGCTGCAGCTGGGGCACTGTCCCCAAATTCACCCTTGTCCCCATTGGCCGGTGCGTGGAAGCTTTTAGGATAAGGGCCTGGGCTGACCCACCTCTGGCTCCGGGTGCTGATTCCGGCCCTGGCTCTGCTGAGGACACTCCCTGTGCCAGACCCGCTCTGGCAGCCACATAGGGCCCCCGCTGCCACCTTCTCCCTTGCAGAAGCCACAGAGAGAATTCATGCCCTCCCCTGGGCCACGGCGTGGTGGGGCCTGCTGCACGCAGTGCCGCGTGGACTCCAGGAAACGGCCAGTGTCCCTGCAGCAAGCTGGGTCAGCAGATACCCTGTCGCTGGCTCACTATTTTTCATTGTTAGGACTTGGTGCTTCTCTAAATCCCCCGTTCTTTTTTTAATGGTGCCTGTTCCTGCCTCACACGTTCTGCTCCCTTATCTAACTTACTCCTAGTCCCTCTCGTGTCCTCTGCAGGCCTCAGAGCAGAATGAGCCCTGCTGTCCCTCTAGGGGTGTCTCTTCCTGTCATTTGTCTGATGTGCTCGTTTCTAGCAGGGGCCGGCAGACCTTGTCTTGGGCCACGTGGGAACGCAAGGGACAAAGACTGGAGTGGGGGTCAGGACACATACTTAAGAAGAGGTGGAAGATGAACAGGTGTCCAGGCAGCAGGAGGCTGAGAGTAGACAGCAGCAGGACGGACACCCCAATGCCCAGGACCACCAGGGCCTTCGTCTTTACAGGGAAAAACGGAAGGAACAGCAGCCAAGTGTCCTTGGGCACGTCTGCGGAGGCAAGGGAGACATGCATGCATCCAGCACCTGGGGCATGGCCAGCCCCTTCTTGGGAGGTGGGGGAGGGTGAGCAGCCCAAGGAAGCCCCTCCCCCACCCCAGTGTGTGGCCTACCTCACCCAGGTGCCCTTGCAGCCCCCTGACTGAGGTGGGTGTCACAGCCCCACTTTACGGGTCTGGAAGGTGAGGCTGGGAGAGGATAACTAAGGGTCCGGGTTGCAGAGCCTGACCCCCTGCCTGGCTGAACCCCCACCCTGTCCCAAGGGCCATGCCACTGTGCCAGGCCCTCCCTGTTCTCAGTCAGCCACCCTCACAGGGAACTGCAAGGCAGTAGCCAGCGCCTTGGGACATTTCCAGGACTTGGTCATCTGGGCCCCAAGGGCTGTTGACACTTCTGAACTTCGGTGTGAGGAAAGCACTGAGGAATCTGCAGGCAGGCCCATGGAGATGGAATCCAGCTGAAATGCTCTCATCCCACCACACAGTCTGGGAGGTACTGATTCCAGTCCTTTACGTGGCATGGAAAGTGGCTGCCAGGCCCGCTGTGTGCCTCGGGGGCTGCAGCGCAGTGTGCATGAGGCTGGATGTACCATGGGGTGGCCGGCCACATGCTTGTCCCCTTAGCCGGTGATGTGTTGATGAATTCCCACCAATGACACCAAAGTGCCCCAGGGAACTGGCGGGTAAGCAGCCCCATGGAATCTTCTGGAACAGCAAACCCAGGAGATTGCCTCAGTCATCAGGCATTCATGTGCAGCACATCCACGATGGTTCTGGAGCGAGCAAGTTCCCAGAGAGAAGCACCTTCGGAGACCAGGCTGCCCTCTGTTCTGCCAGCGCGTGGCAGCGAGGGCCCAGCCGACGCCCACATTGGGAGGAAGTAAGGACATGTGCTATGGAACTCGGGTGCGCTGAGGCTGCTGCTTACCATGTGCGAGCCGCATTTCAGAGTGTGTTGGGGCAATGAGAGGCCCCGTGGCCGGGAGGACCTTCGCAGGGAATCCCCAGTGCCCACCGGTGACTGTCCTGAGGCAGCGGTCACCGGCCAGCCCCTCTGCTCAGGCCATGTGTGGAGAATGTCAGGAAGGATGGCAGGCGGAGGCCTCCAGCTGGCTGTGTGCAGAGCGCAGCCGGCTCTTCCCGCTGAGCAGGGCCGGGTCTCGCTGAGACTCCCACTGTTCCCTTTTACCATGGAAATAGCCAGGATGCACTCTGGAGCAGGTGCAGGTCAGATGGCCCATCCCACCAGGGCTCATCCAGCCCAGGTGCACTGAAGGCCTTGGGATGAAGGTGCACAGGGCATGGTGCCCTTCCAGGAAGAGGGCATGGCCGTGACGTGCTCTGGAGAGAGGCCTGGACCGGGAAAGGAAGCTTTGCTCTGAACCCTGAGGGCTGAGGTCCCCAAACACTCAGGACAGACACATGAGGTGCTCCGCTTGGGGTTCTCCCTGTGTCAGTGTCCAGGGCTGCTGTGACTGATGGCCATAGACCAGGCAGTTTCAACAGCAGAGATGAAGCCCCGAAGTCAGGGTGTTGCAGGGCCCGTCTCCCTCCGAGGCCATGGGGGAGGATCTGTCCTTGGATCTTCCAGCTTCTGGGGCTCCAGGCACCCCTTGGCTTGTGGCCATGTCCCTCCAGTCTCTTACAAGGATGTTTTCACTGGATCCAGGATCCCACACATTGCCAGGTAACCCATGATCATCTCAGGATCCTTAATCGCATCTGGGAGGACCCTCTCTCCAAATAAGGTCACGGTCACAGGCCCGGGGTTGCGCAGTGATGGACAGACCTTTGAGGCACATGTGTTCCCAAGGCCAGGTTCCTGGAGCCGCTCAGCAGACACCTGCAGCCACACACCACCCAGCACCTTCCCCAGGCAGCCCTGCCCTCCTGCCCCACCCTGCTCCCTGCCAAGACCAACTACTGGGTGATGGGCACGGGGCCCCAAACCTGCCTTCTGGTCCCTGGGGGACTGCTGCCCTCCTGCTCGGCCCCACAGCTCACCCAGCTAGGGGCGGGCCAGACTGACATCCCCCAGAAGGAGAGCTTTCCCTGAAAGACAGCTGGAGGGAGAGGCTACCACCACGAGTGACCCAAGAGAAAGCAATGCCAGAGAGGAACCCCCCCACCCCCCCACCCCCACCCCCACCCCCACCCCCCCCCGCCGTACCTTCATAGAGGGGATGAGTGCGCAGCACCTCCGGGTTGACTGAGTACTGGATGAAGACGTAGAGCAGGATGGTGATCAGGCAGAGCAGGCTGGCCAAGGCGGAAACCAAGGAGCTAAAGAAATATCTGCAGGGGGGCAGAGCAAGACTCAGGGCTGGGCAAGGTGCCCCTGACCCCGAACCCAAGGCCCAGCCTTCTTCCTGTCGCCTGGCACCCCAGATCCCCAGAGGATGCCCTGAGGGCACCACCAGTTTCTGTGCCCCCTTCCCACCCCCACGCGGCAGTGAGAAGGGCCTGGCCTGGCTCCCAGCTGGGTACACAGAGGCTCCAGGCGGGTCGGGCTGCCTGCAGCTTCCTCCACACGCCACCACTGCTCACCAGGGCTCCACCGGGTCAGGATCGGGACCACCACCCCTGCCCCCCATGTTGCACGGGATCCTGGGTGCTGTGCTTCCATCCAGAAGCATGGAAGCCCAGCAGGTCGGGGAAGCAGGGGTGCTGGGACAGGCGCCTGGCCGGCCAGCGGCCCACAGTGCATCATCTCCACACACCCTCCCGGGGCCTGTGCACACTTGTGTGCACAAGTGACATCTTGTGCTTTGGCATTAGGCCAGAATCACTCCTGTCCTCTTGCCTGTGCTCAGGACACAGAGAACAATCTAACCATGAAAAAATTAAATTCTGGTCAGCAGTTCTTGGAATAATCTCCTGCTGCAAGGTCTTCCTTTGGGCTTTCTACCGTGGTGATATTTAAGGAAACTGTTTCTTTAGCATTTTCAATCTTCAGCAGTGTCTTTTATCCAGCTGAAATTTATCTGACTCCATTATTCTTTTCCAGAACATCTTGAGGTTTGTTTTTGTTTTTTTAACACATCTTTAGGCAGAGAGCTAAAACGAGAATGTCCTCAAAGGGTCATGTGGATGTGGAGGGCAGCCTGCATTGTGGCCCCTTGTCAAAGGCCCTGGAGGGCACGTGTCCTGTGTGTCCCCGAGGTGCAGGGGGCACACACCTGGCCCCACACCTGGCTCTGGTTCCCAGGGAGCCTGTGGTGTGCGGTGCAGCTGTTCCAGCCGACGGGCCCACCCCGCAGCAGAAGGCCCTCGGCCATCCGGTGCTGCTGGCACCAGGCCAGAGGCAGCCCTCCCGGCAGGGTGAGGGCCAAAGCCTGTCCAGCTGCATGTTCGGGGCCAGAAACGTCGCTGTCGTCTCTGACTCCTGTGTCTATGGTGCCTCAGCACCCAGTCCGGGCACTTCCCCTGTGAAGGCACGTCGTCTCAGGAGCTTATCACACTTTGCCAACTGTTTTGGCCAACTCGTCTTGTAAATGTAGTCATTTCCTCTTGCTTTCTCTGCCTGATGGTGGAAGGGACAGGAGGGAGTCCTGGACTCCACGTGGACAGGGGTGGCCATGCCCTCACCAAGACCCCCGCGCACATGGTGCCCTCCCTCACTTCTGCACACACTCCTTGCTGCTGCCACTGCCCAGTGGATAGGAGGGCTCCTGGGGCCCAGCCGTCCCCACCAGGAACTTCTGCAGCCTTTTGTGCCCGGAGGCCACTGTCAGGACCTCGGAACTCCACCCTGTGTGCCCTGTGGGGCCCGGTCAGCTTGGTCCTCCTCAGTGGCAGGGCCACACACCCTCGCCCATCCCAGACAGCTGACCAGACCTCGAGGCGACCAGCCTGTGGCACCAAGACCTTAAGAGGAGCATCTGGGGGAGAGAAGAGAGCCCTGCTACCGTGAGGAGGCAGCCCCCCCCCCCCCACTCCAGCTGGCCTGGGGCTCCTCCTCTGTAGTGGAGAGGGCGACATGAGGGCTCCCAGGCCCCCAATTCTCATTTGACTTTTCTAATGATGACAGCTTTGCATTTCCTTCTGCTCAAAGCAGCAACGCTTTTGAAGCCTGAACAAGTGGAGCATTTCTTGACTGGGCTGCACGGAGCATGGCCCTCCTGAACCAGGCTGCCTGGAGCACAGACCACGACGCTCCTGGACCGGGCTGCCCAGAGCACAGACCACGACGCTCCTGGACCGGTGGCTGCCTGGAGCATAACCCTCCTGGACTAGGCTGCATGGAGCACAACCCTCCTGGACCGGGCTGCCCGGAGCACAACCCTCCTGGACCGGGCTGCCCGGAGCACAGACCACAACACTCCTGGACTGGGCTGCACAGAGCACAGACCATGACGCTCCATGACCAGGCTGCACGGAGCACACCTGCTATGAGTGGTGGGTGAGCAGTGGAACCCCTTGCAGCGCCATGAGCCGGCAAAGGCCACTCTGAACTAGCTGGGGGAGCCCCTGCGACTTTCTTGGCCACTCACAGCCTGGGCCCTAGCACATGGGGTCCTGGCAAAGCCCGTGCAGGACTGAACACCTGCTCCCAGTGCAGCCTCGGCCCACATCCTCTGTGCTCTGACGGCCTCCCAGGAGAAAGCGCCTGGGTCCAGGCCAGCGGGTCAAGGACAAGTCAGCTCAGCCTCAGCCCCTCTGGATGGGGCTGGGCCTCCACATTCGGAAGGGGCTCCAGGCCAACACATTTTAGAGCCAGACAAGGAGAACAGAAAGACGTTAAGGACCGCTGTGCTGGGGACAGCATGTGACTCCTCCCACTGCCTGTGGCCCCCACCCTCTTACCCATGAGGCCCCCAGCCTGCAGGACCCCTCTCTCCGGGCCCCCTCACCCCTCCCCCTGACCAATCCCCCTCCCTCCCCCAGTCCTTTCACTTTCTCCTTCCCTAGCACCCCACCCCTCCCCCCTGCCAAGGACCTCCTCTCTCTCCACCAGGACCTCACCCCTCCCCACTTCGAGGTCCCTCCTCCCTTCCCCACCCCCGGCCCCTGCAATGCCCTTTTCCCTCTTCCCTGCTTGGTCTCCCTCTCCCTCCCCCAGGACTCTGCCCCTCCCTCCCGGACCTCCCCCTCCAGCCCCTCACCTGTAATTCCTGCCCCCTACACAGTTGTTAAGCCATTTGCAATGGTGGTCAAAGTCAAAGACACACTTGTTGCAGGCCCTACAGTGTTTAGCCTTCTGGCTCCTAGAAGGAAGAATTCACATGAGCAGCCCGTTAGCAGCATGTGTGGGAGGAAGACAGGGTCAGAAAGGAGAGACAGGTGGCAGGGAAGACCAGGCCCCAGGGGGGTTATCTTCCCTCAGACACGCCTGCCACACTGTGCCACCAGCTCCCATCCTGAGCCACAGGCCTCCCTCCCAGGCTGCCTGCTGAGCCCTCAGGGCTCCGACTAGCCCAGGTGGGGTTCCGGTGGGGGCGCTGGGACTCATCTGAGCCCTTAGATGGGTGAGGGGTCCTGCGTGTCTCAGGGCCACTGCTGGTCATTCAAGGAAAGCAGCACCGGTCAGCTGCGTGAAAACAGAAAGGCCGGGGCAGGACCTGCCTGTGCACAGCACGGAGAGGGGATGGGTCCACACGGCAGGGGCCGTGCCCTCGGGGCTGCCTGCTCCCACACCCTGGGCACTTACACGGTGACCTCACACAGGTGGCAATATTGGTTCTCGATGACACGCATGTGTTTGGATGGGTCAAAAGTGGGTACGGGCTCCAAGTAGTTCTTGAGCCGTACGTTGGTTTCAGCAGGATCGATGCAAACAGCAAGCAAGTGGACCACGAGGTGGAAACAGAAAAGCCCACCAGTCACCTGGGCGTGAGTGTGTCAAGGAACGTGCAGGCAGGCCTGGTCAACACGGCGAAGGTGCCCGCTCAAACTAGAAGCAGGACCCTGGAGGCGCCTGCTTACGGCCTGAGGGTGTGGACCCCGCGCTTCACCGAGGCAGCAAGGGAAGGCCTTCAGGGGCCAGCGGCCACCACGCTGGGTGCCGAAGTCGTGGGGGTTCTTTGGGCAGCAGAGATGCTCAGAGCACGTGCGTCGGGGGAAGAAGACAGTGTATCATCAAAAAATGAAGGAGGGGAGCAGGGAGGGCTCACACGGCCAGTCTGCACGGTCTGTCTGGGTCCCATGTTGTCTCTCCTCGCCCCTAGGCCCCTCAGGCTCTCTGGCACCCACTCCCGCCGTGGCACCCAGGGTAAAACCAGTCCCCGGGCTCCCACCCTCATCCTCCCCTTCGGGACCAACACACTGTCTGTCCCCTTGGAAACCAAACAGAAGAGGTGGAAGCCGCCTCCCTGTCAGCCCTGCCCTGCTTCCCAGGACCAGTGCTGAATGGGAGGGTTCAGGGTTTACAGGTTGGGTTCCCGGGTGTGGTTGGGGGAAATGACCCAGCCTGGGAGGCGAGGCCATGGGTGCACGGGGTTCTGCCGGGATTTGACAGGGGTGGGGGTTCGGAGCAGGGGGCTGGGGCTACTGCTCAGGCCTGCGGGAAGCCCCCTCGGGGGGTCCTCCTCAGACCTGCCAGCAGCCTCTGCTTCCGCCTCTGAGCAGCCTGGAGCTGACAGGCGGGGTCCTGCCTCCACAATGCACTAGCCTGAGTGGGAGGCTGCTTCTGGCCCAAATCGCTCATTCCTCCCTCGCCCTCCAGCCTCTAGGCACCACGTGCAGACCCAGGGCTCAGGCTGCCAGATGAAGGCATGGAGGCGATGGGGACCCAGCCCTGCTGGGGGAAGAGGGCAGGAGGAGGGCAGATGAGAATGAGCTGAGGGCCACGAGGATCAGCCCAAGCTGGTGCCCAGGCCAGGGGTGAGTGGAAGGGTGGCTGAGAACCAGCCGGGCCCTGGGGGACCTGCACGGGGGCAGGAGACTGACCAGATCCCTCAGTGCCACATAAGGGTTGTGGTGACACCAAGGCCCTTCCTGTGGCCACCGGACCCTGCAGGGCTGGGTAAGGCCTGAGCCTCCCCTGCTCTGCTGTCCCATTCAGGGTATGGGACTGTGGCCGGGTGGTCAGGGGTCTGGTCAGGCTTTGCCATCACAGCTGGAGACACCAACACAGTGCTGGTATGCCATCTCCCTGCACCTATTCCCTGAAGCCTGAGGCACTGGCTGGAGGCAAGCACTGTTTGTGTGGTTACTGGGGCAGCGGGAGCAGGTCCTGAGCAGAGGGGTCCAGCCCAGGACAAGAGGTGCAACAGGAAGGCCCCTTCCTCTGTCGCATCAGAAACAGGCAGGCAAAGTATGGGGGAGGGACTGAGGCGTTGGGGCCCTTGGAGACACTGTAGGGGCAGCGTGGTCTGCACTATAGCCTCAAACTGGAGGCAGCAAGGCCCCTGACCTGAGCCTGATTTTCCCCACATGTCCCAACCCTGCAGGTGCCGTGGCCAGGCCACTCCCAGAACGTGTCCCCCAGGAACAGAGGGGCAGCCCCCCACCATGTGGTAGGCAAGCCCCCTTAAGCACGAACACGGGTTCATGACAGGTCTCCCGTGGGAGTGACACGGGTGAGCAAAAGGCCACCTCGTTTTGCCTGGCCGTTCACACCATCAGCCACTTGGCTGAGAAGTGTCAGCAGGTGGGCACCACACCAAAGTTCTGCCCCCACATTCAGATGCCCGGGTTATGGGTGTCTCTCAGGTTGCAGAGAATAACAAAAAGTAAAAGGGACAGGGTAGGAGGTCTCCAGATGCAGAAGGCCAGGCCCTGCCCTCGAGGCCTCATCCCCTTAGAGACAATCTGTGTTTGGTAAACACAGCTCCGCCAGCCCAGGACACATGCCCTCCTGACCTTCCTTTCGGGTCCTTCAGGTTCTGCGGCAGGAAGGGGTGAGGCGCCCCCCAGAGCTCCCACCGCCCGCCACCAGCCCTGCAGTCACTGAGGCTAACCTAACCATGGGTTTTGCCTGGCCACAGCGCAGGCCCTGGGACTAAGACGGGTCACATCAGAGGCCAGTCCCTCAGCACAGGGACCCTCTGGGCCCTTCACAGGGGCAGGGCGGTGGGGGAAGCTGGCCTCTGAGGTCAGCAGGGAACCAGGGGTCCGCCTCTTCTGCTTTGTCTTCTGGAGGTGCAACGGAGACCCTGCCCTCCCTCCTGGGGCAGCAGCCCCTGCAGCGCCGAACGACGCTGGCGCCCCCCGGTGGCCAAGCGCTTCGGAGCCTGGGGGAAAGGAAGCCAGCCAGAACCTGGGACTTGGGGCCAGCCAGGGGCTCCTGGGAGAAAGGGTGTGCAAGTGAGCTCAGGGCGCCCTCTGGGCCCAAAAGCAGGTGAGTTCAGAGTGCTCCCTGCACAGAGAACACGAGGCAGCTCGAGAAGGCCCCAGAACAGGCTGAGCCACAGCGAAGGGAGAAGGGAGACAACGGATTAGAACCCAGAACGCAAACCCACGGTCAGGGACGGAGGTTAGGATACAGACAGAGGGGCAGCTGGAGGCTGCAAGGAGGCCAGGAACTGGCCCTCCCCGGAGCTGGCCCCTGCCGACACTGAGGGCTTCTGGTCCCAGAACGAGAGAGGGCTCCCTCTCAGAACTGGGAGATGTTTCGCTGTGGTGCGAGTCCCAGTGAGAGCGCCATTCTGACCAGGAAGTCGTGGGTCGGGCACTGCAGGCCTTTGTGCTGGGACAGAGAGAGGAGACCCCTTGCCACATGCAAAGCGTGAATTGTGACTGGATTCTGGATTTAAAAACCCGACAAAGCAGGTTTTGGGGACCAGTGGAGAAATCTACAAGGCTGGCCGACTTCTGCCCATCCTCTTGTGTGTGAAAGACACAAGTTACACGGGGTGATGCGGGGTGTGGGATGTTGGCTTTGGAGGCCCCACCTAGCGTCGCCAACCCTGGGCCACAGGCCTAGAAGTGGGGCAGCTGCATGCAGACACACAGGACCCACATTCCCGGCTCTGTGCCGCTGGATCAGACACCCTGAGGGCCCCACAGGGGGAGGCCGGCCAGATCAGGGGCTGCGTGGCGCTGGGCAGGGGGCAGCAGGCTTGCACATCAGGCCATGGGGGACGCCCAGGCTCACTGGTGGGGTTGGCCGGCGGTGGCCCCCGGAGCACGGATGCGCTGGCGGAACTGAGGTCCGTCACTCACAGAGTGAGGTGTGAGGAGGGGGCTAGGCTGGCGATGCCCGCCTGGCCAGGGGAGGAGCACTCGGCTGCACCTGCCACGCTCCACCACGGGGCCTGCGCGTCAGCCCCAAGTGCGTCCCTGATGCCTGCCCACCTGGCCTGAAGCCTACTCTGGTGACATGTCTGGAACCTCCTTTCAAGGCCACCACGGGGTTCACAGTCCCCACTGTGTGGCTCCTCGCAGCCGGCAGGTTTTCTCTCTGGCCTCGGCCACTCCAGGCCCGGCCAACACCCGTCACCAGACTCACTTGTTGCCAGAAGGGACACGGTTATAATCGGTGTCTTCCTTGCACCCCTGGCGTGGTTCCCCCACCAGCCAGCCTGACCCAGCCCACTGCAGACCTGCAGACAAGTGGGGCCCGCATGGGGCACCCCAGACCCTGAGAACGAACGCCATGTGAATCCCTGGGACTCAGCCTTCAGTTTCTGAGCCATCCCTGTGACCCCTCTGCGACCCTTTCCTGTCGTCCAGGCTGCCTGCCTCACCCCAAAGACCCTGGACCCCAGGCGTGCTCTCCCTGCACTGACAGCAGGCAAGCAGCAGACACTCCTGTGCTTTTATCCCCAGCCCCAAGCCAGTGAGCCACACAGAGAAAAAAACGTAAGATCTCAGGCAGCGTGGCCATGGCGGGTGTCTGGGGTAAAGAGGGGGAGTGGGGTCGCAGAACAGGGTGCGGACCCATGGGTGACTCAGGTGTGGGGGGCTGGTAGGCATGGCAGGGCCCCGAGCCAGATCTGGGGCAGGGCCCGCGGGGAGCCTCCCTGGGACAGCAGGCACTGCTCCCACAGTGAAGGATACACCATACGTAATCAAGTTCCAGTTTGGTGGCAGCAAGGGGACGAAGATACAGAAGTTGGCGAAGGCCAAGATGAACAGTATGGTCCACGCCACCACCTGGAAGGTGTGCAGGGGCCACGACCAGCCATTCACTCTGGACCAGCGGCGGGGCGAGGCCTGTTTCCTGCTGGCTTCCCGCAGGGCCCCTCTCTGGCTCCGGCTGCACAGATCCATCTGCAAGACGGGTGGAGGGCCACCCCCACCCCCAGGGACACCGAGGAAAAGGTTGCAGGAAAAGCAGACCCTATGACCACGCGACACTTCTGTGTGCTGAAATCCTCAGGGAATCTTCTGCAAGTTTCCCTTGAGGACGTTCCTGCTCCAGAACAAAGGCCTGCTGACCAAGGGGCTTCTGGGGTCTCTGGGCACTCTGGGGACACCCAGGTCGAGCTGAGGGGCTGGGAGGGAGCCGTGGCCACTTCTGGCCAGGTGTCAGTCTGTTGGAGAAGGTGAGCCACATCACAGCCGCCCCCGGCAGAGCCGAGGGTCCTGGGGACTTTGCCTCATTAGGGCGGATTTCTGCCACTCTTCTCGGGGTGTGGGGCCAGGCAGGGCTCACCTGATCAGTGAGACCCCTGGGGGACCACAGAGACCATCCCACATGGACGGCGAGGCCAGCACCCCGGGGGTTGGAGCACAGAAAGGCACCCTGTGTTACAAACGACACAATTCCCGCACGAAAACAACATTTGGATGGAAGTACCGGCCAATGGGAAGGATGCTTCTGAAAACCAAACCCCACTAACGGGGAGGTGGGCTCTAGGGTGTAACCACAGACCTTGGCACAGGGAGGTGAAGCAGGGATGTGGGAGAAATTGGAAGTGCCATGGAGGATGGCAGTGGAGACAGCACTTATCTTGTCGAAGGAGCGAGGGGGTGCGGAGAGGACACGAGGGCACAGGGAAGGCACGGGAGGGCGCATGTCAGCCCAGGAGCCCGTGGAAGGCAAGGGTGGGCCACATCCTACGGGGCTTCCCAGGACAGAAATGGTATCACTGACGTGGAAACACTGAGGTTGCAGCTGGCGTTGGATTTGGTAAAACTTGAAACAGAGCGAGTTTTCAAGTTCTGAAAGTACTTTGAACCCGAACAAAGACAGCCAAAGTGTCACGGGAACATGGGACTGAGAGTGCACGTGTGGGGGCACCGCAGCAGCACTCCTCGGAGGCCCCCCGAAAGCTTTCCTGCAGCCAATCTCAAAGTGGCACCAAGAGCAACACTCCGCGGAGGGTGAGCGCAGCCTTGGTCCCTGGGGCAGGACCACAGCGCCATGAGTGTGAGGTCACAACCACGCACACGGCCCAAGCAGCCGCAGCGGGAGGTGCACACTTACCCAGTCACCAGGAGTGGCTGTGGTGGGCACCACCAAAGTCGGGCCCCGCGGGCTCCGCAGTCACGTGGGCTCTGGTGAGCCGGGGGGTCTGGAGAGAACAGCTGCAGGTGGTAGCAGGGGCCTCGCCCCGGGCCCCCTGGCGGGGCAGGTGTTCGGCTCGAACACCCCCTTGGATCTTCTGGTTTGGTTTTTCAGTCTCAGAAGATTCCAGCAGTTCTCACCAGGACAAATACCCAGTTACCAACAAACGCACGGGTTCCTGATTCCTGCCGAGACCAGACGGCACAGTTAACGTGGGCTCCGTGTGTGCACAAGACACCCGTGCGGACACGTCCATCCACATGCTCACGCTCACACACCACACACGGAACACACGTGCACACGCAACACACCGCACATACCACATGCGTGACGTACCACACACATACACCATAGAGTGCATACACATGTGGAACACACACCACAGAGACATACACATGCACCACATGTACAGCACACACACAAGACACACATGCAACATAGACACACACCACAAACACACACACACACACACACACACACACACACACACACAGCATAGGCACACAAGATTTCTTGACTCATTTCTCGTTCCTCACATTTCTCGTGCTATTTCCTCGGCCTGGAGCCACGTCGTTCCCCACCCCCTCCGCTAATGGCCATCTCTTGCCTTTGGAGCCTGTGCCGGTGTCACTCCCTAGACGACCTCCTAACCACCCCCCTACCCCCACCAGATCTGAGCCAGTCCCCCGTCTACTCCTTCCGCAAATGCCAGGACTGTTCCTCTGGATTCAGCCTGCAGGAAGGGAACCTAACGATCTCCCTCTTGGGCAGACTCGGTGGGGCCTGGGTCCCCTCTTAGCCCAAGCTCAGTTCCTGACATTCGTTTTTCGTTACTCCTAAGGATTTAGTCCAGGTTTTGGTGTGAGATGTGTTGGAGCCGCAATGCTCCCACAAGACCATCGTCACCTCCACGTCCCCAACACAAACATGGCCGACTCACAGAAGCTTCGAGCAGAGGCTGCTGCACTGGCCCAGTGTGACTGTGGACGGTGACCCTGCCCCCTGCCAGACAGACACCGTCACACCATGCTCTCTGAACAGGGCGTCCTGGGCACACCTGCGTGTTTATGATATCACAGCCTGGCAAACGTGACCTTCTGAAACCTGACACAGGTCCTGACAGCCCCTGAATCATTATTTCATTCTGTGTCTTGCTTGGGGATGCGCACAGGTTGTGCTTCTGAGTTCTCTGGTCACAGTAGAAGCAGGAGACACTTACCTCACTGGGAGACAGAACCCGCTCCACTTCCTTCCTGGTTAACAGTCCAGGCAGGACTGAGGATCACAGTCTCACTTGGCCCAGGCCTGAGAAACAACAAAGGCCCAATTGCTGTGGCAATGATGGAGCCCAAGGCGCCTCATAAAGCCAGGGCCGGCCCCACCCTGGGGCCCCCACAGCCAACGGGGGGCAGGGCGGGTCCAGCTACAGACACCCTGTAGAGAAGACCTGGGGCCCCCACAGCCAGCTGGGGACACCCTGCAGAGAAGGCCCCCGTGGCCGGGGTGGGGCCAACTGCTGGTCTGGGTCATTCCTACATCCAGCCTGACTACCTGGGCTTCCACGTCCTCAACACATACCCCCTTTGGCCCAACACACCATGCGGAGCGATCTTCAGGAGCAAAGAGTCCCTGGGGATGACAGGGACGCTGATCCTGGCAGCTTTGTCTGACCACAGGCGGGCGAGAGGAGATGGGGCCCAGGATGAGGGGCCGCAGGGAATGAGGGTGCTGGAGGCCGGTGGCCGGGCGGGGGAGGGGAGAGCGGCTGCCCCTTATGGGCCCTGCACACCAGCACCCGCCTGTGGGCAGCCCCGGGCTGGGGCCCGCACAGCTCTGCGTGCTAACCTCCACCTGGAACCACATCCCAGGGAATCCCGTGCCCAGGCCTGCCGGCCACCACTGTCCACAGCGCTACCCCGGGCCAGGCCAACATGCCACCAGAGACCCAGGGCAGACGACAGGCTGCTTGACCAGGGTCTCAGACCCCCAAGAGCCCAGCCATCGGCACAGCAGAGGCCGTGGATGGTGGGAGATGCCAGTAACTGAACACAGTTCAAGTTCAGGGCAGGGCACCCACCAGAGTGCAGGCCTCCCACAGTGCACTCACTTTTGAGCCGCCACGTCTGACACGGCATGTGAGTGTTGGCTGTGAGGCCACCACTCCCACTGGCAGAGCTCAAGCTGCGGCAAAGTTTAGTCTTTACAGCGCTTGAAAGTGCTTTTCGGTAAATGAAGACGAGCAAGGTGTCGGCCTTCTGCATAGAACGGGCTTCCCCAGATACGCCTGTGTGCAGGCTGCTGGCCCCTCGCTGGGGTTTTTTCTGGGGCCTGTGGCCTCAACCCCTCCACTCGGCAGACCCTGAAAGAGGCACCAGGGAGTGGGGCAGGGGAGGCACTACCCCAGGGGTCCCCCGAGTCTGCAGGTGGTCGGGCCTCCTGGCTGACCTGGAGCCACGGTGACCTCAGCCACTCACACCTATGAGAAATGTGCCTCCAAAAGAGACATCTTCGCTCCAAGAGAAAAACTTCAGAAGCTACAACACTAAGACACAGACTAAAAACCAGAGCCGTAACCCCCGCCCGGGACAACCAGGACTTTTCCCACGCACAACTGCGTGCCCTAAAATTCTAATGGGCCCCACTCTGTGCTGTGGGCCCCACTCTGTGGGCCCCACTCTGCAACCCACTCTTGTCCCCTCTACTGCAGCCCAGTGTCCCCTTCCCTCAACACAGACTCCCCCCTAGTTTTAGGGTGCACAGAGCACTCCACCGAGTGTGATCCTCAACCTGCCTGACAGGAAGGTCATTCACAAGCTCTGTTACGGGCCCGCTGCAATCCCGCTGCGCACACACCTAAGCAGCCAACCCCCAAAGGGTCAGCACTGGGGCTGGGGGCAGGGATGGCGGAGGAGTGAGGTGGAGTGCGGGACAGGTAGGCGCTGGCACTCACGTGCACACACACAGGCACCAACACACACACGCCAACACATGTGCTCACACGTGTACGGACATTGACTCACACACATGCTCACACACGTGCTCACACATGCACTAGCACAATGTGCATGTGCACGCCCGTGCACCAGAATAAACATGTGCACACGCGTGCTCACACATGCTCACGTGTCACACGTACTCATGTGCACACAGATGCACATACGAGACTGCACAAGCGTGCAACACTCACACATGTGCACACTCTCCACCTCACTGGTCTTGTTTGGAGTGTGGCTTCCCACAGAAAAGGCAGCAGGATGGACCCCCATCACCTGGCACTGTCTGCCCACACAGCCCCTTCCTGGAGAGTCAACAGCATGGTTGAGGTGCTGTGGTGCTCCCATGCATCCGTGGCTGACACGTGGCCACTGTGGCTCTGAGGGACCCTCCCCCTCTCAGGCCACCTGCCCCCAGTTATTCTGACCACCAAGAGCACCTGTGGGTTCTGACCTGGATCCTGCCAGCTTCCTGGGGCAGCAAGCCCAGGGAGGCGCCCCAAGCCCCAGGTCCCCCCTTCACGGCTGTGTGTGACACACCCAGGAAGGAGCAGCCTGACCGTGGGGTCTGTCCTCCTGGGGACTTGCTCCTTTGCTGGCACCTGCCACGGCTTCCTGACGCCTCAGCTATGCAATGTTTTGCTCCCCTTCTCCTGAGGTTCCCAAGGCGCCCTACCAGTGCAGCAGGCAGTGGCCAGCAGGGCTGGCCCACCCCATGGCACTTGTGGGCCGGGGGACGTCGTGCTGTCCACTGCCTCCGTCACACATACCCCCTTCCCCCAGGATTCACTCTGCCTTGTGAGGTGACAGAAGCGCCAATCTTGTTCTGTTTGAATATTTTGAAGTTTATTTATTTTGAGAGAGAAAGAAGTGTGCGCATGTGCGTACAAGTAGGGGAGGAGCAGAGGGGGAAAGAGAGACTCCCAAGCAGGCTCCGCACTGTCAGCACAGAGCTCTACACGGGGCTTGAACCCACAAACCGGGAGATCATGACCAGAGCCAAGATCAAGAGTGGGACGCTTAAACGACCGAGCCGCCCAGGCGCCCTTCCAATTCTGTTTTCAAAAAGGAAGCCACCTGGAAGATGTGCAGGGTGGGTAAGAGAGACACACTGCGGGCAGAGAACGGGGCCAGACACAGAGTAAACGCGAGAGGGTGAGCAGCCGGAACGGACGCTGCTGACCTCCTGTGACAAAGGTTCTTGCTGAAAAGTCACTTGGAAGTGGACACTTATAGGGGCGCCTGGGGGGCTCAGGGTGGTTGAGCATCCGACTGCGGCTCAGGTCATGATCCCACGGTTTGTAAGTTCCAGCCCCATGTCGGGCTCTTAGCTGGCAGCTCGGAGCCTGGAGCTGCTTCCGTTTCTGTGTCTCCCTCTCTCTCGGCCCCTCCCTCTCTTGTGCTCTCTCTCAAATATAGACGTTGAAGAAAATTAAAAAAAAACAAAGAAGTGGACACCTATGGGGCTGCAAACAATTACATGCGATCGCTCTGTATTTTATTGAGATCTCTACATTTTGCAAATGTAAACAAACATCCAGTAAACACATCCAGATTAAAAAAGTCTATGGACACAGCACATCACTGTCGTCAGGGGGCAGTGTCAGCTTCCAGCAGAAGGCAGGCCTCGCCCAGCACAGAGCCTATCCCAGGCCGGGAGGGCGCGGCCCCACCATGACCTGCTTTGGAAATGTGGGGACGGCGGGGAGGGCGGGCAGGGCAAACAGCACACAGGACCCTCAACGTGGGCATCTCTTGCCTCCCAGGGGGTGCTCGGGAAGGAAGCTGGGGCAGGATGGTATGTCCCGGCCAGCCACAGAGAGGAGCTTTACAGACCCCTCAAAGCTCAAGAGACAAAGCACAACGGCTCAACCCCACCCGGTCACACACCTGGATGTGTGCTGTCCACTGTCCAGGATTCATGGGGCTACCCACAGAAACACGGGATCCGCGTGTGGCTGACATGATGCCAGAGACACTTCCCCACCTCCCCGGGGCTGCTTCCCGCATGCCAGAGGAGACAAAACGAAAGTCTCTGTCTCACGACAAAAACTGTACACACAAATAAAAAAATAAAAAACTAACGGAAGTCTATCTACAAGGCTAGCTCTTTGCAGAGGCTGCAGGTTCTGGAAACTGAAGAAATTCGTATGGGTCGTGGGTCACCTCTGGCTGCTCCCCGATGCTGAGGCCAGAAGGACTTCCTGCAATTGTGGGAAAGACAGGTGTTCACACAGTGGATCCACACACACGTCGCGGTTCACACCGGGCCGAAAACGTGTCCTAGTGACGGCGGTTAGTGAAACCACAACTCAGCCATACAGCCCGCTTGTTACTCAGCCAAACCTCCACCATGGACGAGCACCCCCGAGCCCACAACGTCAAGACGTATTTCGCGAGCCCGACCTTCTATCTGGGAACTACAACAGGAGCATGGGGAAGTAAGGGAGTAAATTCAAGGAGCCAGGAAGCGTTTGGTTCCCTTCCTGGTGGGACTGAAATCCCGGTGGGGCCCACACACCTGCCCGCTCTGTCTCAGTAAACACAGAAGGCCCCAGGCCACCTGCTCTCCCCTCAGGGCCTCGGAGGATCGACACACTCGTTGACACTCTGTGTTAGGACTAAAACCGGGAATGGCAGAAAGAAACAAACGTTCCCCGAGTTGAACTCAGCGTCTGAGGCTCGTTCTGCCCCTTCCAAGGTCCCTGGGGTGTAGCCAGCTGGGGCTCCTCATGACGCAGGGCCGGCCATGTCTCACGGCCACTCCCCAGGATTCCTAACCCCAAGTGACTTCCACTCACACGCTTCAGCCCCGTGCAGCTGCCCGACTAGAGGGCGGTCTCAGCGCCCCAGGGGCAGGGGCGCCCTGCAGAGGGAGCAGCCCCCAAAGTCCCGGGGCCACCTTACCCAGGTGGTGCTGGTCCCTACTGGAGGGGGAGGTGTTGGACAGGCAGCTGAGGATGGAGGACAGCCAGGAGCCCCTGCGCTCTGCCTGTGCCTCGTGTAGGTCCTGCAGAGGCGTACAGAGACACAAGCAACCAGGAGAAGAGGGAGGCTGCAGCGCAGATGACTGGCAGGCCTGACGTCCATCTGCCGGTGGGCAACATCCCCACTACGGGGCGAGCCTGCCTGCAGCGACCCCGTAACACACACCACTTCTGGGAGGGTCCTGCTCGCGAGGCACCCCAGAGATGGAGCTGGTGACAGGACCCAAAGAGAGCCTGCGGGACACGAGCTCTGCCCAGACACCCCTGACGCTACCTTGCCCCCTGTGAGAGCCGGCTGATCCTGTCCCGAGCCTCGTCAGCTGCGTGCTCCACCAAGGCCAGCACGTGCTCCTCTGCCGTGCTGTCAGTCAGGCTGCAGGCATTTCCTTCCGGCTCAAACGTGCAGCTGCGAGGCAAGAACAGCACACACGTCACCGGGGCACGTGCTGCTCCCACCTCACCACAGTCAGTCCCTACCACTCCCCAAGGTCACCATGGGCTGGGAGCAGGGGCACGAAGTACTCCTTGACCCTGTCCTCATGGCTGTAACTGCAGCAATACGCGAGGCCTCCACGAACAGCAAGGGAGACCCAAACGGCCGCTGGAGGTGTCTCGTGTCTCAGCTGCACACCTGAGTCGATCTAAGAGCAACCTGACGGCAACCTCACTACTCACAATGTCATTCGAGGCACCGTTGGAAAAAGAGGCAAAGCTCCATGGAGCGTGGAGACACCAGAAACAAGGGTGAGCTGGGAGCACAGGTCATGAGGCAAAAGGGGCATCCCGAGGCTTCGGCAGGTGGCCTCAGA
The DNA here is from genome assembly GCF_028749965.1 of Puma concolor. NCBI lineage: Eukaryota > Metazoa > Chordata > Mammalia > Carnivora > Felidae > Puma > Puma concolor. Next base: position 33,267 of record NW_028240146.1, on the reverse strand, counting down.
CCCCACACAGAGAAGAGCTTTATTTGAACAGCCAAGGGTTGCTGGGTGCAGCACCCAACGGATGTGGTCTCTCCTGTGGAAGTTTCCAGAAGCATATGGACAGATTCCATCCAAGGAGCTGTGGGAGCAAATTCTGCCTGCGGATCCCAAGCCTGCAAGAACCCCCCCCCCCCCCCGCCCAGGGTGGATGGCTGCAGGAGTTGGGGGGTCGGGTATGATGAGAATGAAGCCCCCCCCACAAAGCGTGTCACTTGCCTAACACAGCACAGCTATGTCCCCCGCTCAGGGACAGCCAAGCCAGGCCACCAACAAGTGTCCTGCATAGGAGGGAACTTCTTCATAGTGAAGGGCCAACAATCCCTGCAACACACATATGGGAACAGCAGTGTCACACCTGGAACAGAGCCTGCGTATGGCTGGCAGGGGCGGTCCAGCCCTTGTGCCCCCAGGTCCGTTAGCGTTTCAAGGCCCGGCTGGTCCAGGTTGCCGGCCAGCTGCCTGGAAACACCTGAGACCAGAGCTCACACGCAGCCTCTGGGGACCAGGCTCCTTCCAGCAGGTGGGGTGGGGGGGGGTCCACGAGCTACTCCACAGACACGGGCACCAAAACAGGCTCACCCTCACTCACATTCCTGAGGTGCGTTTCCCGATACCTGATAACTTCTCTACTTCCTTTTGGATTCCTTGGCAGTTTCAACTTGTACAGGTGCTGCTTCAGGAACGAGCTCCTCAAAAGCTGTGTCTTCGTTGCCCAGAAGATCTGCCTGCTGAGAAAAATCCATGTCCTGCATAAACGACATGCTGTGCTTCAGAGCTAACAGCCGCTCCTAGAATCAAAAAGGACAGAGCAGCAGGCCTTTACCTCTGCCTCACAGCTGAGGCGCCATGGTGATGGGTTGGATGTGGACAGCCACAGCCTCGCCTGGCCTAACAGCGGGCTCCCATGGCGCTACCGCGGCAGGTGTAGGTGGGAGTCAGCACCACAGGCGCGGCCGACTGGCTGGGAGCACTCGGGGCTGGCAGAGGGGGACGGGCCAGAGGGCACAGTGGCCCTCACCTCACCTACAGGCCGATCAGGTACAAGGCACTGGTCCTAGATGCGTGACACATGCAACCTGGCTCGTGGGACAGATCTGGGAAGCCACTCTGGATGGCCAAGACGTCCTGTCCGGACTCAGTGAGGCAGCCACGTAAAACAAATCACAGGCTGGCTGCAATCCATCAGACACCCACACTTAGATCAACAGATCCAGCACTTTCCACCAACCCTAAAGGAGACGTTCCAGCTGGCGCAGGAGCAGAGAGAGAGAGAGAGAGAGAGCACCTGGAGGGGAGGGTGGCCTGGGATGTGTACCCTAGAGCAGAAGCTCCGCGCCACTGCCAGTGATGGTCTGGTGGAAGCATGTCAGTCAGTGGGGGTGGGGCTCTGTGTAGGCATCGAGACAGAGGGGAACTCACGTCTCTGTGGCTCCCTGCTGCCGTGGGTTTCTTACTTTGCTCATCTTAAAGCCTGCGTGAAGGATCTCCTTGGTCTACTTGTAGTACAAGTGTCTGGTCTGTTGTAGGTCATCGCGTTATCACACATCAGTTTGAAATCTGCCTGAAAGGGAAAAAAATAGAATCTGTCGAATTTGAACCACTAAGATGCCAGCGAAAACCGGATTCCTGTCAAGAGGCTAAAACTGAGTGGCAAGCAACTAAACCAGGCTCTTCAGCTTCACAAATGGTTTTTAACGACTCTTTGAGGAAAGTGTCAGACCTTACAGTGAGAAGCCTGCCAAACCTAGAGCTTCCTCTTGAGCACGACACATGCTTGCTTTCTGTTTCTGTTGTTTTATTCTGAGAAAGAGAATGTGTGTGTGAGCAGGAGAGAGACAGAATCCCAAGCAGGTTCCACGCTGTCATCACAGAGCCTGACGTGGGGCCTGAACTCGCGAACCATGAGATCACGACCTAAGCCGAAACCAAGAATTGGACGCTTAACCGACGGAGCCTCCCAGCTGCCCCAACAGGTGCGCGTTCTAAGAACACCGCAGCTCCCTCTCTCCATCTCCAACTGCCCCGCTTTGGGAGAAATCAGATGTAAATAGGAACAAGAAGTGACAGCCAGGTCCTTTTAAGTAAAAGCTGAGGGATGAGCAGAGACCTGAGCACGTTCACGTCCTCTCTCTGGGATTTTGCCACAGAATTCAAAACTTGGTCTATCGGCGATTACTCTAATAGCATCAGCAAAAAGGCTTTCCGTAAGATAGGAAAATCTTGCTGAACAGCTTACATTAAAAGCAAGCTATTGGACATTTCCATATATCATCACCCCAACCAAATTACAGACAGCACACACCTGTCACAGGTGCGCTGGCCATGAGGACGCATAAGGACAGCTGAAGCCAGCCAGACCCTGACTGAACCCCAGCACTGGCCCCACGGCCAAGGTCCCCAGGGCTGGGCCTGTGGCCCTCAAGTCCCCACCCTCTGCAGGCCTTGATGTAGCAGTCTTGAGGACAAGGCAGAGGGGGGACACTGCTCACATCCAGGACTGTCACTGGGCAGCAGAGCAAACCGGCGCCCGACAAGGAAGGTGGAGGATTGAGGGCCGCCCGCCCCAGTACCCTTTCATGTGGCACAGCCTCTGAGGCTCAGCAAACACACTCAGTCATGTCACCAGAAAATGACAGTGATAGAGCTAAGCCTTCCAAATTGAATAGAAACTAAGAAAGAAACCCGATGCCTTTTCCTAAATGACATCATTACCAAAGTGTCAAGCACTCATCTTGATCCGCCCCTGGTTTCAAAGCCAACAAACAATTCCTACCTCGCAGTTTTACCAAGAAACAGAGTTCAGAACTACACGCTAGAGAGTCATAGCGGCGGTGGTGGCGAGGTGGCATTGGCGGCGTGAGTAATTTATTAGGAATATTATTATTAAGTGTTAGCATATAAATTTTATTATAATAAAATATATTAAAATAAAGATATTTCTGTAAGGAAAGAAACACCAAATAAGCTTCTTATGGAAAAATCACATAACATTAAGTAGGTAGTTTACAGCCATCCGATATGAATCCTGGGATATTCTCATTTCACACAAACAGAAGTTTTTAATTGTATGCAGAATATATGCACTAAGACCATTTTGTTAAGTATTTTCACTGAATACTCTACATAAGTTATCAACTACATATCCCCTTAATTATAACAGGAAAAAAATTTACTTACAATAACTTTACAGTAAACATTGAATATAATATTAAGTATAAATATAATGCATAAATGTATGTTTTATTTCATAAAAACTGAAAATGAAAGTGAGGGATTCATGTCCGTTATATTCCTCAGTTTTCCCAATTTACAAATGCCTAAACAATCCTATCATACTGAGGACGATACTGAGGATCCACTAGATCAAATATTGATTCCCATTATAAATAGAAATCATTTCAAAATACAATTATGATCACAAAATGAAAGTTTTAGAACTTTATCCTACATAGATTTCTCTAAAGAATGGTTGGATTGACATCAGCTTCATTAGAAGACAACTTATGTTTAAAGCCATCATATCTTTCTATGCTATTCTTCTTTTGCATCCTTAATTACTTGTATGATATATTCCTTTTGCTACATAACTAGCCGTCCCAAAGGACTTATTCTAATGGTACTCACCTGCATCCTTGAACATATATACCATCTTACACTGACTGTAAATAGCCAAACCACCTACTTTGTCAGTTCAGAGACAACAAATCAATGCATGATAAATAACACCATTCCACTTTGGACTAAAAAACAGGAGGTTAAAGTGTTTCCCATTATTGCTACCAAGAAAAAAAGAAAATTTTCTGCCTTTGAAAATAGGCGTTGACTTCTCTTGACAGAATGTAAGTTTATCTACAGAAAAGATCCACGAATTCTTAACACATTTTTTTCATAATAATATAGTCTGTCCTTTAAAAAATAAATGTAAGAAAAAACTGTATATATTCTCTATAACAAGTAGGTAAACCATTTCACATACCAACAAAGAGTTAAGTGGTGTATATTTCTATATGCTACTGTATAGATATAGGTATATTCCTATACTGAGGTTCTTATAAGGCAGACAGATACACATATGAATACATATATCACAAGGTATTGTGCATTCACAATAGCATAGGAACAAACATAAAAAAAAATAGCCATTAATTATGGTATGTCCCCATGGTGGTAGCAGATGGTGGGCAAGGGTGCTGAGAAAAAAGTATAAATGAAGAGAAAAAAGTTATGGATGAAATGGCATTTAAATTTGGTCTTGATAAGTGAGTAGAATCACAGTAGAAAGATGGATTATAAAAGCAGTCCATGCGGACTAAATATTATGGGCGAGTTCTGAGTATTCTCATGTATATAATTTAATTAGAGACCAGAAATTGAAGCACATAAAACTGTCAGGATAGGTACTCAAATATGGGTCTAGCTATAGACAACTGAGTGCCAGAATAAAGCGTTCACAATTGATTTGGTAACTAAGAGAGAGAAATTGAAGGATTCTGAGGAGACAACCTGACTTGCAAGAGAAGATGGGAAGTCTACTGGAATTTGTAGGAATGATGTTGAAAAACAATGTTGACAGTGTAGGTAAGAAAATGTAACCTTGAACTGAGGGAACTAGTTATAAAAGACACCCGATAGCTATCAGTATAACTCTAGTACTTTTCTATAGCAAATTTCCCCAGAAACGGATTAAAACACCAACATGCTAAGGAAAATCATATGTTGTAGGGAAGGCCAGCAAAAGAAACTGTGTGCATATGTATGGATAATTTTTTGTTTTGGATGCTACTTTTTTTAACAGTATGGTAATTAATAACTTCTGTGCACCATAAAAAGATAAGAAGACAAAAGTAGTCTGGGCTTAACTTACAAATCAACAGACATGCAAAAAAATCATCAAGGACATCTGCGTGTTATACCTCCCTCAGTAGCATGTCAAAAAGACAACCTACTCTCTCAAGAATGATGCCTGCAAAAAGCAGAGAGGAAAAAGTTCTCCTCAAGAACGCTTTTGGTTTTTCCTACAGCAACATTAATTACATTGTCGGCTAGAGCTGAAAGCATGAGATAAGCAGAAGCAATCTGATTCTCATCTTGTTTAAACTTGTCAGTTCTAAAATGAAGTCAAGAGTTAGGGAAAATGGAGAAGGTCTCCTTCCTCATTTAAAGATAAATGGGAAGTCCAACTCCTGAATTTTTTTAAAAGGAGGGTTACTCTCTAGAAGACAGTTGTCTCTTTGAAAGTATTTCTAATTCAGCCTCTCACATGACAGCCTCCCAGAGTCTGAGAGTGATATGTTTCATCAGGAGACACTCCCATCTTCAGTGCAGCTCTGGATCACCTGTTCTGCCTTTGACCCTCTGCTAAAAGAAAATGGATCTCTACAGGGCTTAGAAGCTGCCAAGACTTAACAAATTTTTCAGCTGAACTTTTGCTTCAACTCAGTGTTCTTACTTCCTAGTTCTGCTGTTTCATGTGGCATGCTAGGCAACCCTAAAGAGAAGTTACTTTCAATAAGCGCTTATTTGTTAGAATTCTGACTCCCAATATGATCCTGGAGATTGGATACATGTTCCTCCAGAGAAGAGAAAGAAGGAGAGGGAAAACTGAGGAAAGAACAAGAATAGATGAAGTATGGATACGTAGATCACCTAGTGAAGGGAGGGTTAGAGAGTATGACACAGAGATGTGAAACAAAGCGTCTGAGGGGATGCGACGCCTGGGATTTGTCCCAGGTATCAAAACACTATGAATGTACCATATATTGAAGGGAATTTCAATACAGATCTTATCCAGTCAACATTTTTTTTCCTTCTGAGTTGTGAATCCCTTTCCTCTTCTAGTTGTGTATCCCTAAATTTTTCCTCCAATAAAGCCTTTTATTTTTTCAAGTGTTAAACGAGTGGAATGAAAAGAAAGAGACCATTTTATTTCTCATTTCTCGGACACATTTTTTTTTTTATCCCTTAGAAAGTAAATCCATTCAAATAATTGCTTATTAAAATTATCTGGGACAATGCTTTAAAAAGCCCAAAGCATGAATGGTTTTATTGTTGAGATTAATATATTTCACCAAATTCTACCCACTATTACATATCCACACTGCTCTGATTGTTCACATGAATTTTTTAATGAGGTATATTTTTAAAGTGTATTCTTTGAAGAATTTTTTTTTTTTTAAATAGAAGCTTAGGCACGTGAGTGAGGTCTGACTTTATGGGGGAAAAAATATCACTTGAATCAAGACATGAGGTCTAGTCTATGCACCGATGCAGTGCCTACAATTCTGATGTGACATTCCAATGAAATCCTGAAAGTTAATACTTCCTAAATTCAGGTTTAGGGTACATGGGCTGGGAGAAAACAATTTCTCCATTATCTTCTTCATAATCTGAATCTTAAAGGTCCCTTAATGATGGCAAATTGATGGGAGAAAAACTAAAAGCAACAAAAACAAAACCAACAAATAAGTTTTATTGTCAATTGAAAAAGTAAATAACCAGCGCTGACAAGTAACAAAGAATCCTGATTTTAAAAAAGAAAGTGCATTTGCCAATTTTTTCTAATCTCTTTAAAGGTTTTCAATAGTTCTAAATTAAATCCCTTTCACCCTTATCTCTTTTTCCATCAGAAAATCCGAAGAGTATTTGGATTCAGACATCCACTGCACCAAAGATCTTTCATTACACAGCACAAACAGGCAATTTATTGAACAAGAACCCAATTACTTAACCTAGCTTCAGGTTTCATTCTATCTACCCTGCCGCATCTACCTTGACAGAAGCCTACTCATCTCTTCTGATGGACGTTGCTACATATCAGTTCTGCTACAGAGAGATGATTCCTAACCTTCTTGTAGAGAACCACTGATTAAAGAAGCTCAGATGCCCATCTCAGCTTCCTTGGACCCATGAATAACAATGGGAAAGAGTGCAGACAGATATGGACCCTTTCCTCCTCTGTATAAGGAACCAGCATTCAAAGAGTTGAAAAAAAGGAGTATCTGCTCAGAGAAAATGACTAACATTTACCAAAGTCCTGTACTGGCAGTGTCTGAGGTTCTCTCCAGTGTGTTTCTGTTCTTTACATTACTATCATGCTCCCCCCATTTTGCTAGTAGAGAAGAAAATAAATTCCGTAAAGTTCTTGTACCTTTATTGCTGCCATTCTTGTTTTCAAACGTACTGATAAACGATGTTAATGACTTGACTTTTACATCACAAATTCTCAATAGTAAATGCACATTAGAAGAACCTAGGAACCTACAGCCTGAGTCCCATCCCTACAGATTTTGATTTAATTCATCAGGACTGGAACCTGCGCATTGTTACTGTTTTTAAATTTCTCCAGATGATTATAATTTACAGCTAATGTTGAGAAGCATTATTTGATGTGAATAGCAACCAAAATTTCGTTATTATATTAGAATTATGAACAGCTGTTAGGAACCATTTTAGTTTAGCTTCATTTCCAAAGCAGTAATATTTTAGAGAAAAGCCTCTGGGGGCACCTGGGTGGCCCATTGGTTGAGCATCCGAATTCCTCTCAAGTCCTGTCCTCCTGGTTCATGAATTTGAGCCCCAGGTTGGGCTCTTTGTTGAGAGCTCAGAACCTAGAGTCTGCTTCATATTCTGTGTGTGTCTCTCTCTCTGCCCCTCCCCTGCTGACACTCTGTCAATCTCTCTCTCTCAAAAATAAATAAACATTAAACAATTTTAAAAAAGGAAAGCCTCTAAAAGTTTACACTCATGAAGACATCGTTACCTCACAGGAAAGTCTATTTCTTTGGTTTCCTTTTTAACATTAAATCTTTAGAGAAAGTTCCCGATATATTTCAAAGTATCCATGTACACGACTGCTCATGACAACACTGTTTTTCTTGATAAGTTCAATAATACCGACAATAAAGAAGTGGAGTTACACACACAAACACCGAGAAAGAGAAAGAGAGGGAGGAGAGAGAAGGAGAAAGGAAGACACCAACTAGCTCACATAAATGGGAATAGGGAGAATGCCTTCAGTGTAAAATACTTTACGGATGGACTTATAGGCATATATGTACATGCATAATACCTTTTTGAAGAACACTGTAAAGGGTGGTTTCTAGAAATATAAGGTTAGGCTTTTATTTCTAGTATATACCTTTTTAATTCTTTCTATATTCTAATCATTTGTATGAACTGGTTTCATATATTTCAACTAGGAGAGACTATTTGGATAATGGGATAACAAATCATTTGTTTCTTTTTTGGAAGTTTTCAGTATTCTCCCAATACTGATGTGCAATTAGCTACCCACACTCTTCCTTGTGCTACCGTTTGGAGGTGATGAAGTTACCAGTCTTCTACATGATGGCCCATTAGCTATTTTAAAGAAAACAACAATGTTTTCCTTTGGTGGAAACTCATTTCAGATTTTCTTCATATCCTTTTGAAGACTGTACTGTGTGTTTAGTATTAATGTGCTGGTATTAAAGGATATGAAAATAATTTCACCAATTTGTGCCATGAAGAAGCTTACATTCGATCAAGGAGATAGAAATAAAAACATAAATAAAAAATAAAAAGTAGTAATTTCATTGCAAGTTCATTTGTAAACAGAGGAAACAAATGCCCACAGGGGAGTCTATTCTCTCAAGATGGTGAGCAACCAATACAGGGAGTGTAAAATTGGCAAATGGGCATGGAACGTGTTTCTCAAAATTTACTTTTCAAGTTAACAGAATTTTGATGTGTTATTTTAGTTCAATTTTACAACAGTACCAGATATTATTATTCCCAATTTATAACTCCATCAGTAGCAGCTCACGATATAATGGCTTTAAGATCTTTTCTTCTCTGACCATGTTCTGATTCATCAATATTGCTCTACAATAGCCAAGAATTAAATATACTTTCTAAATATGGTCTGATCAGTGCACAGGCAAGTGACACTACTGAGTCCACTGATTTTAGCACTAATATCTCTGATAATTTGTTCCAGAGTGAAGAGAGTGGAAGGAAAAATAGAGTTGATAGAAGCAGTTGGGTATATGGAGAAAGAAACAGCAAAGCCTGCCTGGAAGACTCAATGATGGCTTCAGAGAGCAGGCAGTGTTGGCTTGAACTGAGATTTGAAAAGCAAGGTTGAGTATTCCGGGGATAAATAGTGGGGTCTTCATTCCAAGCACAGGGAGTAATACTACCTGTTTAGACACTATGGATGCTTTCCACATTGTGTACAGTCACAAGAACAGGAACAAAGGGGCAAATGGGAGTGAGGTTTGACAGGGAGATAGAGGACTGACCATTATTATCTTGGGAATTTGGATATGATTGTACAGGCAATTAATATAACAACATAATAACTCATTTTATGTCCTGGAGAAAGACCTGTGTATTTTCCAGACATTAAAAAGGAATGAAAACATGTATAATAGAGATGCGCTCAGCTAAAATAAAACATCACCTAAATATCAGTAGTTTTTAAGTTGAAATGACAATTTCATACTTTTGTAATTTTTACTCCCCATCGGGAACACAGTTACACACTTTTGTGAGAAACGATGGTCCTTTTCATTAAGCTATGCATGATAGAGAAGAGTCAGCAGGTGCCTAACATGACTGCTTGCGGTTAGGATCACTTTCAAATTTATTTTGGCATAGTATTTCCATCAGAAAATTCTAAGTCAATAATTTTTTTAAAAAAATTTGTACTTCTATTACAGGCCATTTATTGCAGGCTGTTTACTATGAATTTTTGCTTACAATTTCTTGTCAAATGAAAAGCCCTAACCTAGCTTTTCCTGAACAATTTCAAGCTTTAGCTTCTATAGTACAGCTGTCTACTGCATATCCTAAAATTGGTATCCCTACTGGGAACAACAGGAGACCATGGTGAGGAGAGAAAACACACAGCAATATGTATGAAAAGAGGTTTTTTTGTCTCTTGGTTTTAATGTTCTTTAAGATAGCATGCTGGTTTCCTCTGATGCAAGAAGATTCCTCAAAAGACACTAAATTTCGAGTCTTTAAACAATATTCTGCTCTATGAAATTCTTATCAAACATTCATTGTTGAGATTTTTTAAATATGGGTTAATAAGTAGTTTCAGACAATAGCAGAACAAAACTACTTATTTTATATTTGGAATATAAGACAAAATTGTATTTGTGTGATAAAATGTTAGGGACTAGATTGGTTATTTTTACTTGATAAAAGTATGATTTATAGTGTCTTTGTGTAGATTGTGATTGTTTCATGTTTTATTGTCAAATTTCCTTGGCTAATAAAGCCACAGATAATGAAGCTGGCACAAGAGATCATTGTCTAGAGTTTTCAAGGTCAATATGTCAATTAAGGTCCATGAGCTACTCATTAGGACCAGAAAAAAATGAACATGCTGAGCAAGAGGAGATTACAAGTCTGGGATATCAAACATCTGTATTGACTTATGACAGCGTCAAGTTCTCCCTTTTGTGAAGTGATTTAGAGGGGCAAATTACTTTTTCACTAATTTGACAAAGATGACACTTTTTAAAGCTTCCTAATATAGGTTCAAAGATGCTTCATCACATACATCCATAAACCATGATACATCTATTGCATCAAATTCTCCAAGTACATATTGTCCATGTCATCTAGCAGAAGCATTAATTTATTTCCTTCATTCATTTGACAAAGACTTATAATTTCCTGAGTATGTACTGTGAATAAAGTTCTGGGTTAGCCAGAGGAGAGGGGAAAAATGAGGTAACCACAATTTCTGTCTCAAATACCCTACAGAGATAGATACTAAGCAATTAAATACATGATCAGTTAATTATAGCTGGTATAAGTGTCACAAAGGGAAAGTGCATGATGTGAGAACATACAATTATTATCATATAAGACCTTCAATGAGAGAATCATGTGGTATGAACATATCCACAGAATATAGATATTAATTTACTAACTAAATATAATTGAATATGTATTTATTGAGAACCCACTATATTCCATTCATTCTGTGGGGGTTAAGGATGTAAGAAAATCATACAATGTAATTGGGGAAACAGACACATGTACAGAAAAATGCTAAAAGCTACAGAAGCACAGATAAAAGGTGGTCCCTGAGATTTAAAAAAGAAGAAGAAAAATACTTGAAAGAGAGAACTGGTTCATTCATTTAATAAAATATTTATTAAACATTTATCATTTTTCCAACTTGGTGCTTGGTGTTAGGGACTTATGTCAATAAAATATAACCCCTGTCTGTAAATGACTCACTTTCTACAGCAGTGGTCGAAACCAGGATGGTTTTCTCCTCAGGGGACATATGACAAAGTCTGGAGACATTTTTTTTTTTTTTTTTTTTTGTCATAACTGGGGAGGGGGCACTACTGTCATCTAGTGGATAGAGACCAGAGATACTGTGAAACAGCCTACAATACAAAGAACAACACCCCCAGTGATGAATACTTATATATCCCCAAATGTCAATAGTACCAAGGTTGATAAACCCTTGAGAGCCACAGAGAAATAAGTAACCAATTACAATGCAGTATTATTAGTGATGAAATTGGGCTGTGTTTTTTTTTTTTGTTGTTTTTTTTTTTTTCAACGTTTATTCATTTTTGGGACAGAGAGAGACAGAGCATGAACAGGGGAGGGGCAGAGAGAGAGGGAGACACAGAATCGGAAACAGGCTCCAGGCTCCGAGCCATCAGCCCAGAGCCCGACGCGGGGCTCGAACTCACGGACCGCGAGATCGTGACCTGGCTGAAGTCGGACGCTTAACCGACTGCGCCACCCAGGCGCCCCAAGGCTGTGTTTTAAAAGACTAAGGAAAGTAAAGGAATAAATGTGATGCATTAAGGAGAGTAGGCAAGGAAAATCATTTAACATAATACACTATTATTGCAAATTTTGGTGAGATTCTGGAAATGCCTGTCAAAATGAAGATAGCAAGGTTAATATAGAATGGATGTGAGAGGGTTTTTGAGAGGTAAAACAAATGTTAATTTATGAAGCAATTATATGATGAAAGTTTGTGAGGTTGAAACAGATGGAAGACGCGGATGGAAGAGTCAATGCTTTCCTTACAATTTGTTTTGTTTGGGTGGTAGGTTAGATGGTGTTAACATGAATATATATCAAGACAAAGGTGAAAGACAGTTTTGAAAGATATTAATGATAATAAAAATAATACTTACATGTTACATGTCAAAGAGTATGTTAGTCACAGCAAACTATTAAATGTGTCATAACCCTTGTTAGGGAGGTAGAGCTATTTAAAATAAGTAGTTATCTCTAATTTTTAAGAAAGGGAAAGAGATTAAATACATCACTCAAGGTCCCATTGCTTATTTGTGGCAACATCCAAACTCCAATTGATATTTGTCTTCTGAAGCCAGTGTTGTCAACCTCTATGCTCTACTGGATAAGGAAAGAGAGACTGTAGACCATCTAGGTGGAGTTTTCACAGTTTGGATTTAGATTGCTTGGGTTCTCCAAAAAGTGAAACCTGGCATAAAAGTTTATATACTGCCAGTTTCTTAGGGAATACAATTCCAGGGAAGCAGAAGTGAGGAGAAATTTGAGTGAGACATAGATATACGGAGAGCAAACATTCAATTTTAAGTCAAGCACACTTGATGGTTTGATTGCTGGAATGTCTTCTAAGAGACCATCCTAACTGTTGCATTTCAGGATAGCCCATGGATAAGACAAAAGGGAGAATATTCACCACCTCTCAACAACATTAGTTAAAAATTTGCTCTAAAAACTTTGAACTCTTCTGCCTTTCCTACATTGCTCATCTAGAGATACCAAGTGGGTGTCAGTGGCAACAGAGATGTCTTGAGGCAGGAGGCAAGAAAGATTCAGCATGAATGGAAGATAAAACACGATGAGTTGTGCCAGTGAGAATCAATCACAAGGAAAGCTAATGCAAAATAAGAGGCCAAGCCCTGAAACAAATACAACTGGGAAGCTATGCAATGGTGTGTACGAAGTAGCTGACCTATCTGCTCTAAATATTACCAGCTTTGTTGCGATCAAGTTATTTCCCCTTCTGGGGTCTTAATTTTCTCATCTTCAAAACAGAGAAAATCATAGTACCTATCCAGTAGTATTGAGAGGACTGAAGGATTTAATATATATTAATAATTTAAAACAGGATGAACATAAGCACCAAATGCATTTATCATTTATTATTGACATCACCATCATCGTTGTTGAGAAGGAGAATATCAGCCCCTTAATAGCCACAAATGGGCTGAGTCTAACAGCAAGGCCTGGGGGTTGTTAGAGCTGGCCTGGCACCCACAGTTAAGGGTATAATGTCCTCTTGTTGAATATAAATTATCTCGGACAAAACACGAAGATCCAACAATGTCACTTTGTGACCATGATGAAGTGAGACAAAAAACAAAAACTTAATTGATCAAATAGAGAGTACAATAGTCAATACTCCAAAGAGTATTTGAGAAAAATGGATAAAATAGAAGACAGATCACACTGGGCAAATTGATGAGCAGGAGATGGGGAAATCAATCATTTTTAAAGTATGAATGTGAATAAGACAGAGATGGGAATTTAACTTGAGGAAAATGTAGGGTTGCAGGAGAAATTACGTATGATGGGGAGAAGTAAACAGTTAGTTTGCTTTAAGAAAGGCTCTGTGGGAAAGAGGTGTTTGCAGATCCAAGAAAGAGAGGGGAAATCTGATGAAGTAAGTTCTTAAAGTACACAGAAAGGAGAGATAGCAAGAAAATCGTTGGAAAACTAACCCTAAGAAGGAAAAGGTATTTCATTCTCTGAAATTGGAGGAGAAAGTGAGATAAATCCTAGTATCACTGAATATGAAGAATCTGTGATAGAGGGTAAAGAGGGGCAGCAAAGAAATTTCATGACTGTTGACTTGTTTTCTCACTGAGGAAATAATCCAAGACATCTGTTGAAGTTAAAGGATAGTAGCTTGGTAACACTGGGGCAGCCACAACAAAAAAGGGACCTGGAGCCAACAGGAAAGAAAAAGGTATCAGACATTAATAAGTATGCAGCCAACACTTCCTTTTGTCGGCCACAGTGAGAGTGGAAAGTGCGCCCCAAAGGCCTCAGGCACACTGGGAGAGTACAAGGTGATAGAGCACTGCCTGCCTACCCCAAATGCCATACTCTGCGCCTCTATCACGTGCACATCTTTGTACATAATCATGCTGTCAACAAGTTCCACTTCTGGTACTTTGTCTCTCAGCTGAAGAAGATGAATATATCTTCAAGGGAAATTGTCTACTATGGACAGGTGTTTCAGAAATACCCCATGTGGGTCAAGAACTTTGGCACCTGTCTGTGCCATGACTCCCCAGTGGCACTCACAATATGTACCAAGAGTACTGGACCTGACCACTGCAGGTGCTGTTACCCAGTGCTACTGAGACATGGACACCTGGCATTGCACCTGGGCCCACTCGATCCAGATTATAAAGGTGGAGGAGACTGCAGCCAGCAAGTGCCTACCAGCAGCCAACCAACTCCATGACTCTATGATCAAGTTCCCACTGACCCACCAGGTCTTGCATGGCCAATAGAAGCCATGTTTTACCATGAAGAGGCCCAAGATCTTCTTTTAGATACAGAGCTTCCCTGTCCCTAGGTCTGCCCAAATAAATGCCTTGGGAAAACCAAAAACCCAAAAAGCCAAACAAACAAACAAACAAACAAAAAAACCTAAACAAAACAAAACAGAGAGAGAGAGAGAGAGAGAGAGAGAGAGAGAATGCAGTTAAGGCAGAAGATTCTACACTCATAACCCTAAAGGATCTGATCAGTATAGCTATGTCATGTTTCTGTACAAGTCCTAAGCATCTGAGATGACAAGGAGACACATAAAATTCTTGGACCAATCCCTGTTATCAATGGCAAGTTTTCTGTGGTGAAAGGTGAAGAGGAACAAACGAATAAAAAGTCTTAAGCGAGCACAATTGAAATGAGCGATGACTGTGTCCAGGCCACATAAACAGGAAAACAAAGCCTGCTACAGAATGACCCATTAAAGGAGCTCAATTTCTAGGTCACTGGAGATAGGGAATGGAGAAGACAGGTGGAGATGTAAGGGTGGGGTGGGGTGGGGGATGGCAGCTACGCTCAGTAGCAGTGCCACTGAAGGAATTTGAAGGTTGGAAAGGCAGAGGGTTTCAGATAAAGTGTTTTCAGATTTTGGAAACCAAACAATTATAAAAGATAGTGAGATGCAGACAATGATCTAGAAATTTGTCCTTGAAGTTGGGCAGTGTTATGGAGGGAAGTAACTAGAGAAGAGTCCAAGACCCTAGTGGCCAGGAAAGGTGTTACATGTTAACAGGAGATTAACTTTAAAAAGATTACTAAATATTAGTTGTCCTATTTTCTCAGGCCAAATAAGATTTCTAGTACCCTATAAAAAGAAAGAAGAAAAAGAAAACCCCTTTAATGTTTCATATTATAGTTCAGAAAACTTACATTATTGTATAACAATTTCATTAAACTGCAGTGAGATTTATTTTTACAGAATGCTCATATGCTACAGATAGACATTACCTTCTGAAGAAGATGTCAAATAGACTTGTTTATGCCCAGAGAAGCCACGTATGTAGAAAAAGCCTCACACATCTACTACAGTTTCTGGAAAAGAGCTGAACAATTGGTGGTTACTACTGATGGAATTTAAAACAGATTCAAAAGATATAAGAAGCTACATTGTTAAAGGAATGGTATATAATTCTTGTGCTTCTTTACGTATGAGATCTTTTCTAAAAATTTTTTTGATGTTTAGTTATTTTTGAGAGAGAGAGAGAGAGAGAGAGAGAGAGAGAGAGAGAGAGAGACAGCGCAAACAGGGGGAGACACAGAATCCAAAGTAGGCTCCGAGCGCTGAGCTGTCAGCACACAGCCCTACACGGGGCTTGAACTCATTGACCGCGAGATCATGACCTGAGCTGAAGTCCAATGCTTAACCAACTGAGCCACCCAGGTGCCCCTCTAGGTATAAGATTCTTAACTTAAAAAGTAACTGCATAAATCTCGTGACCCTAGGAAATACTTGGTTACACTGAAGCTTTATTTAGCCCTGAAAAGAAATTCAGTGTTCTCTCTTGGTGAAATTTTGAAGAATCACTCATTAGACCTAATTGTTCTTCCAGAACGTCTGGCTGTTAGAGGTAATTTAGTAGGACAGAAAATAAAATATACTCACAGATTACTTGCTACAAATAAGATTGTACTCTCTGTCTATATCGTGAAACATTAAATCATATTTCCAAAGAGAAGTTACCTGATTATCTCCTTGAGAAAATACATGTGTGTTAATTCTTAACATCTTAACTCTACATTTGGGAAGACCTTATTCTAAGGTTTGACTTTTTCCTGCTGCTGATCATAGACATGAAGACAATAATCAGAACCACTAACATAAGATGACAAAGAAATGCCATAAAAAATACTTACATAAGATATACCAGGAAAACAAACAAACAAACAAACAAACAAACAAACAAAATACTTGTTTTTTCTTATTGTGATATGTAGAATTTTTACAAAGATTAGGTGATTTTGAGTGGTGTTTACAACTAAAAGATAGGAAAAATCAACATTTTTTTAAATTTTATTTTTCTTCGGGAATCTTCAGGCAATATTATAACTGACTCATTTAACTCATCTGAATTAGTTTTTAATAAGCTCTCAAAGGTGGACCAATTGTCTCTAGTTTCTCCTGGGAACTGGAGATAATTAAATGAAGGTGCGATCCAAACTCCTAAGGATATTTTTTGGCTAGTTTTTGAGACTTCTTACTTCTAACTCATTTCCCTTAGATCTACATACCATTCTGACCCCACATCTACCATGGGTGATTAAGAGTTCTGCTTGCTTCTTTCACTATCAATAGGAATAACTCATATTTCAAACTTAGAATTTACCTGCAAAACTGAAAAACTTGTCAGTTATTATCTACCATTACACTCTGTCATATTCACACACAAAAAAATCATTTATTGATTTCATATGTAACCAATGATGGGTTTTACATTCTTAGCTACTAACCAACCACTCCTTTTGATTTTAGCATATTGTTAGAATTTAGAATTCCAACCCAATCCCTTACTCTTGTCTCTCAACTTCCACATATCTATTGGCATAATCAGAAATTATGAATAGGTCATGTTTGAGAACCTAGAACTCTCTGCATGTCATTTAACAGCCACCAGTCATGTATAGTTATTGGGCCCTTGAAATGTGTCACTACTCTGAACTGAGATGTGCTGTAAGTTTAAAATATAAAGCAGGTATTTAGGTCCTAGTACAAAAATAGGTAAAAACCTCATTAATTTTTATAATGGTTTGATGTTGAAATAGTAATAGTTTTATATATTTGATAAAATGCAACATTGAAATATTTTATAGTGTATATAGTATAGTAGTCTGGCTATAAAAATTTTTAAATTGCATATGTGATTCACATTTCCATTTCCCATTACAATTTGATTGGACAGTACTGCCCTAGCACAAAGTTTGAAATTAGCATTCTCAGTAAATGTTGTATCCTACAAAAGAAAGCAGATTTGGAAAATGTTACAGGACACCCTACTATCTGCCCCACCATTTCTCATGGGTTGGGCTCATTCTTTCTCTTTGAAAATAACCAAGGTTTTTTTTTTTTTCTTTTTTAATGTGTATTTCTTTTGAGAGAGGGGAAGAGGGAGGGATAGAGAGAATCCTAAGCAGCCTCCAGGCTGTCAGAGCTGAGCACAGCATGGGGCTCAGTAGCACGACTGTGAGATCATGACCTGAGCCCAAATCAAGAGTTAGATGCTTAACCTACTGAGCCACCCAGGTGGCCCCAAAATAACCAAGATTTTAAAACAGCTGTTTAAAGGTATACCAACAATTAGCAAGATTTTAAAACAGCTGTTTAAAAGTATGGATTGACAAGAACCAAGTTTTAAAGTGTTTTAGAGTGTAAGCCAATAATTGTAGTCTTTCTACTACTCACAGTGTCATGTGTTATTCTGTAGTCATAACATTCAAAATATCCGAGGAGGTATGAAGTTGAATAGAACCTCTGCATCTTCTATCTCTAGCATTCTTTAGACAGTAAAACAGTTATGCATATGTGGACAACATTTAAAAAACCAAGGCTCTCACATATTTACTCCTCTGGTCACAAAGGTGCAATGATTTCCCAGGCAGTACTGTCCACATGTATAGAAACAGAAGCTTACCTTACATTACCTCCTCAATAACTAATAATGACTTGTCCCTACCAATAACACTACAATCATGGGATACAGCTTGGACAGGGTCATGTTTTATAAATGCTGTCTTTAAGAAAAAGAGTAAAGTGGCTACTGGCTCACAAATTGGGTATGAATGCCAGTTAATCATTTTTTATTTAAAGAATGCTTATAGTCTTCATCAAGCCTCAAAGTCCTAGTAGATCACAGAATTGAATATGGAAATACTAAAAAAAATAAAAATACTAAATAAAATACTAAAAATACTAAAAAGCAATAAAAAAATAAGGCAAATTATATAAATATGCAATTAAGAAACAAAATTCAGAAGGAATAATACATTTGTTTTAAAAGTTCTTTTCATGGTGCCTGGGTAGCTCAGTCGGTTAAGCATCTGACTCGACTTCAAGCTCAGGTCATGTTCTCATGGCTAATGGGTCCAAGCCCTGTATCCACCTCTGCTCTGACAGCTTGGAGCCTGCTTGGGATTTTCTCTCTCTGTGCCCCTCCCCCACTTGCTCTTTCTTTCTCAAAATAAATAAAAATAAACCTTAAAAAATAAATTAAATAAATGAATAAAGTTCTTTTCTCATTTACTAGAAATGAAATGCAAATTAAAATATGACATGATTTTTGTCAATCTAGTCAGCATTTTTTAAAATTTGACCTTTATTTTTATACAGCAGTTTTATATTCATACAAACTGCAGGGCTTATCTTAGTTATATATTGTATGGGTTTGAACAAATATATAATGACATACATCCATCAGTACAGTATCATAAAGAGTATTTTCATTGCCCTAAAAATCCTCTATGATCTTCCTATTCATCCTTCTCTGCCCAGAACCCTTGGCAACCACAGATCATTTTATTGCCTACATAATTTTGATTTTTCCACAATGTCATAGAGTTGGAATCACCCGGTACATAGCCTTTTCAGATTGGCCTCTTCCACTTAGTAATATGCATGTATGTTTCCTCCATGTCTTTTCATGGCATGATAGGTTTTGTTTTTGTTTTTGTTTTTGTTTTTTCGGCACTGGATAATATTATAAGGTGGCTTGCACGTTTTGCTGAATTAGAGTAAATGTGCTACCAACATCCAAGTACAGGTTTTTGTGTGGGTGTAAATCTTTAACATAAACTTTGAACTCCTTTGGATAAATACCAAGTAGCATATTGCTGGAGACTGTGATTCTTTTTTAATTATCTTAAATGTTTATTTATTTTATGAGAGAGACAGAGTGTGATCAGGGAAAGGGCAGCAGAACCTGAAGCAGGCTCCAGGCTCTGAGGTGTCAGCACAGAGCCCAACTTAAGGCTTGAACTCATGATCTATAAGATTATGACCTAAGATGAACTCGGATACCTAACTGATTGAGCCACCCAGGCGCCCCACTACGATTAGTTTTGTAAGAAAACACCAAACTGGGTTCCACAGTGGCTGCATCATTTTACATTCTTACTAGCAATAAATCAGAGTTCCCATTGTTCCACATCCTTGCTAGCATTTGGTGTTTTGGATTTTGGCCATTCTAATAGGTGTGTAGTGGTACATTGTTTTCATTTGTAATTCCCTGATGACATATAATGTGAAGCATCCATTTAGATACTTATTTGCCATCTTTCTATCTTCTTTGGTGAAGTGTCTGTTGAGGTCTTTGGTCCATATTTTAATTAAGTTTTTTGTTTTCTTATTGTTGAGATTTAAGTGTTCTTTGCATATTTTAGAAAACAGTCATTTATGAGACTGTATTTTTTAATTATTTTCTCCCAATGTTTTACTTATCTTCTCATTTTCTTGACATTATCTTTCACAGAGCAAAAGGCTTTAATTTCAATTTTTATCCAGTTTGTCATTTATTTCTTTCATGGATGGTGTCTTTAGTGTTGTATCTAAAAAGTCATTACCAGGTAGCATCTTTTAAATATATGTATATATATTATAAATGATCTAATTTGCGAAGACTAATGTATACAGATACTTACAATTTTGTCTGAAATGGAAAAAAGAACAACATACTTGAATTATGTGCAAATTTTATTTTTTTTTAATTTTTTTTTTCAACGTTTATTTATTTTTGGGACAGAGAGAGACAGAGCATGAACGGGCGAGGGGCAGAGAGAAAGGGAGACACAGAATCGGAAACAGGCTCCAGGCTCTGAGCCATCAGCCCAGAGCCCGACGCGGGACTCGAACTCACGGACCGCGAGATCGTGACCTGGCTGAAGTCGGACGCTCAACCGACTGCGCCACCCAGGCGCCCCAATTATGTGGAAATTTTAAATAAATTACAGCATGTTCAAAGACTGAAATATCAAGTATGCATCAAACTTATTGAGAATATTCTAATATAGGAAATTATCTATAATAAAATTTTAAAATAAAAGTCAAAAACCCTGATATACTCAATTAAAAAAATGATATTTATAGAAAGGCTAGAGTAAATTAAAATATACAAAATGTTTTCTCTGAATAGCAGGATTATGGATGCTTTCAATATTATTTTAACAATTTAATTTTCGTTTTCCAATTTTTTTTAAATTATAAAAATACAAAAAAAAATCACCCTTTTAATCAGATCAAATGATGAGACAGTTTATATACTGAAGTCTCTGAACAATGCTGATGATATGACTGACATGTAAACTTTACGTATTCTCCCAATTTTATCAAGTCTATTATCAGGGAGAAGAAGGAAAATTGACAATTCTAATTATATTAAAGGTTTCATCACTGCAGATCCTTACATTCTCTGAAACTTCTATGCCTAACGCACTTTTTTGTTTCAAAATACTTAAACATATAAATTTTGTTTCAAATACATTAATATATAAATACCAGAAGCACAGAACATACAAAATATTTTTCAATATGCACCAAAATTGGGCAAATTTGATTTGAGCTTCTAAGGTCCAAGGTAAAAGACCTATTCATTTCCTTACCAGTTCTTTTTTTTTTTTTTTTTTGAAACCTATTTATTTATTTAAATATAATTTGTCAAACTGGCTTCCATAAAACATCCAGTGCTCACCCCAACACGTGCCCTCCTCATTGCCCATCACTTACTTCCCCTCCCTGCTCCCCACCCATTTGCTTGTTCTCTGTATTTAAGAGTCTCCTATGGTTTGCCTCCCTCCCTCTCTGTAACTTTTTTGTTCCCTTCCCCTCCCCCATGGTCTTCTGTTAAGTTTCTCAGGATCCACATACGAGTGAAAACATATGCTACCCGTCCTTCTTTGTCTGACTTATTCCATTTAGCATAATACCCTCCAGTTCCATCCACATTGCCGCAAATGGCCAGGTTTAATTCTCTGTCGTTGCCAAGTACTACTCCGTTGTAAACATAAACCACATCTCCTTTATCCATTCATCAGTTGATGGACATTTGGGCTCTCCCCATAACTTGGCCTTTGTTTGAAAGTGCTGCTATAAACATTGGGGTACAAGTGCCCCTATGCATCAGCACTCCTGTATCCATTGGGTAAATTCCTAACAGTGCTATTGCTGGGACATAGGGTAGTTCTATTTTTAATTTTTTGAGGAACTTCCATACTGTTTTCCAGAGCAACTGCACCACTTTGCATTCCCACCACCAGTGCAAGAGGGTTCCCGTTTCTCCACATCCTCTCCAGCATCTATAGTCTCCTGATTTGTTCATTTTAGCCACTCTAACCGGCGTGAGGTGGTATCTGAGTGTGGTTTTGATTTGTATTTCCCTGATGAAGAGCGACATTGAGCATCTTTTCATGTGTCTGTTGGCCATCTGGATGTCTCTGGAAAAGTGTCTATTCGTGTCTTCTGCCCCTTTCTTCACTGGATTATTGGTTTAAAAAAACCTGTATTTATTTTGAGAGAGTGTGTGAGTGGGGGAGGAGGGAGACAGAGAATTCTAAGC
The DNA here is from genome assembly GCF_028749965.1 of Puma concolor. Lineage (NCBI taxonomy): Eukaryota > Metazoa > Chordata > Mammalia > Carnivora > Felidae > Puma > Puma concolor. Next base: position 11,104 of record NW_028240146.1, on the reverse strand, counting down.
AGCCTCCATGCTGTCATCACAGAGCCCAACCTGGACTTGATCTCAACGACTCTGAAATCATGACCTAAGCCAAAACCAAGAATCAGACACTAACCGACTGAGCCACCCAGGTGCCCCTGACATGGTAATTCTTGAATATGTTGCTTCATGTAGAAATCTGCTTTCCTGTCCTAAATGTTCTGGATATTTTCTTCTTACACTATATGTGGATATTGTCATAATACAAGTAATGTCATCCTGATGGATTTCTAGGGTATACCCAGTTTTTCCCCTTAGTACGGTGATATAAAAGCTTTTGAAAGGGCATGCAGGTTTTTTACTCAAATAAGTCAAGGTAATTAAGGTAGATAAGAAATAAAAAGTACTTTTATGTATAAAATAAGATGGCTTTAGGAAATGGTGGCATCCTAGAATTCTAATTTATGGTAACAGTGTTTGTCCCATGCTCCCAGTTGATGTCTCTTTTATAGGAAATCAATTTTATGGGCTCTGTTTAAACACAACGCAGAAGTAGAGAGAAAAATTGTAATTCAAATGTCTGGCTGGCTCCGCTCATGATGCCATGTCCCTGAGTGTGACACTGCCGATGTGAATGTCCTGTGCCCACTGTCCTTCTCAGAGCACAACTTGACCCATGGATAGGAGCTGTGCTTTTTTTTTTCAATATATGAAATTTATTGTCAAATTGGTTTCCATACAACATCCAGTGCTCATCCCAAAAGGTGCCCTCCTCAATACCCATCACCCACCCTCCCCTCCTTCCCACCCCCCCATCAACCCTCAGTTTGTTCTCAGTTTTTAAGATTCTCTTATGCTTTGGCTCTCTCCCACTCTAACCTCTTTTTTTTTTCTTCCCCTCCCCCATGGGTTTCTGTTAAGTTTCTCAGGATCCACATAAGAGTGGAAACATATGGTATCTGTCTTTCTCTGTATGGCTTATTTCACTTAGCATCACACTCTCCAGTTCCATCCATGTGTCTACAAAGGGCCATATTTCGTTCTTTCTCATTGCCATGTAGTACTCCATTGTGTATATAAACCACAAATTCCTTATCCATTCATCAGTTGATGGACGTTTAGGTTCTTTCCATAATTTGGCTATTGTTGAGAGTGCTGCTATAAACATTGGGGTACAAGTGCCCCTATGCATCAGTACTCCTGTATCCCTTGGGTAAATTCCTAGCAGTGCTATTGCTGGGTCATAGGGTAGGTCTATTTTTAATTTTCTGAGGAATCTGCACACTGTTTTCCAGAGTGGCTGCACCAGTTTGCATTCCCACCAACAGTGCAAGAGGGTTCCCGTTTCTCCACATCCTCGCCAGCATCTATAGTCTCCTGATTTGTTCATTTTGGCCACTCTGACTGGCGTGAGGTGATATCTGAGTGTGGTTTTGATTTGTATTTCCCTGATGAGGAGCGACGTTGAACATCCTTTCATGTGCCTCTTGGCCATCCAGATGTCTTTTTAGAGAAGTGTCTATTCATGTTTTCTGCCCATTTCTTCACTGGGTTATTTGTTTTTCGGGTGTGGAGTTTGGTGAGCTCTTTATAGATTTTGGATACTAGCCCTTTGTCCGATATGTCATTTGCAAATATCTTTTCCCATTCCATTGGTTGCCTTTTAATTTTGTTGGTTGTTTCTTTTGCTGTGCAGAAGCTTTTTATCTGCATAAGGTCCCAGTAATTCATTTTTGCTTTTAATTCCCTTGCCTTTGGGGATGTGTCGTGTAAGAGATTGTTATGGCTGAGGTCAGAGAGGTCTTTTCCTGCTTTCTCCTCTAAGGTTTTGATGGTTTCCTGTCTCACATTCAGGTCCTTTATCCATTTTGAGTTTATTTTTGTGAATGGTGTCAGGAAGTGGTCTAGTTTCACCCTTCTGCATGTTGCTGTCCAGTTCTCCCAGCACCATTTGTTAAAGAGACTGTCTTTTTTCCATTGGATGTTCTTTCCTGCTTTGTCAAAGATGAGTTGGCCATACGTTTGTGGGTCTAGTTCTGGGGTTTCGATTCTATTCCATTGCTCTATGTGTCTGTTTCTGTGCCAATACCATGCTGTCTTGATGATGACAGCTTTGTAGTAGAGGCTAAAGTCCGGGATTGTGATGCCTCCTGCTTTGGTCTTCTTCTTCAAAATTACTTTGGCTATTCGGGGCCTTTTGTGGTTCCATATGAATTTTAGGATTGCTTCTTCTAGCTTCGAGAAGAATGCTGGTGCAATTTGGATTGGGACTGCATTGAATGTGTAGATAGCTTTGGGTAGTATTGACATTTTGACAATATTTAGTCTTCCAATCCATGAGCAGGGAATGTCTTTCCATTTCTATCTTCTTCAATTACCTTCATAAGCTTTCTATAGTTTTCAGCATACAGATCTTTTACATCTTTGGTTAGATTTATTCCTAGGTATTTTATGCTTCTTGGTGCAATTGTGAATGGGATCATTTTCTTTATTTGTCTTTCTGTTGCTTCATTGTTAGTGTATAAGAATGCAACTGATTTCTGTACATTGATTTTGTATCCTGGCAACTTTGCTGAATTCATGTATCAGTTCTAGCAGACCTTTGGTCGAGTCTATCGGATTTTCCACGTATAGTATCATGTCATCTGCAAAAAGCGAAAGCTTGACTTCATCTTTGCCAATTTGGATGCCTTTGATTTCCTTTTGTTGTCTGATTGCTGATGCTAGAACTTCCAACACTATGTTAAACAACAGCGGTGAGAGTGGGCATCCCTGTCGTGTTCCTGACCTCAGGGAAAAAGCTCTCAGTTTTCCCCCATTGAGGATGATGTTAGCTGTGGGCTTTTCTAAAATGGCTTTGATGATGTTTAAGTATGTTCCTTCTATCCCGACTTTCTCAAGGGTTTTTATTAAGAAAGGGTGCTGGATTTTGTCAAAGGCCTTTTCTGCATTGATTGACAGGATCCTATGGTTCTTATCTTTTCTTTTATTAATGTGATGTATCACGTTGATTGATTTGCGAATGTTGAACCAGCCCTGCATCCCAGGAATGAATCCCACTTGATCATGGTGAATCATTCTTTTTATATGCCGTTGAATTCGATTTGCTAGTATCTTATTGAGATGTTTTGCATCCATATTCATCAGGGATATTGGCCTGTAGTTCTCTTTTTTTACTGGGTCTCTGTCTGGTGTAGGAATCAAAGTAATACTGGCTTCATAGAATGAGTCTGGAAGTTTTCCTTCCCTTTCTATTTCTTGGAATAGCTTGAGAAGGATAGGTATTATCTCTGCTTTAAACGTCTGGTAGAACTCCCCTGGGAAGCCATCTGGTCCTGGACTCTTATTTGTTGGGAGATTTTTGATAACCGATTCAATTTCTTCGCTGGTTATGGGTCTGTTCAAGCTTTCTATTTCCTCCTGATTGAGTTTTGGAAGAATGTGGGTGTTTAGGAATTTGTCCATTTCTTCCAGGTTGCCCAATTTGTTGGCATATAATTTTTCATAGTATTCCCTGATCATTGCTTGTATCTCTGAGGGATTGGTTGTAATAATTCCATTTTCATTCATGATTTTATCTATTTGGATCATCTCCCTTTTCTTTTTGAGAAGCCTGGCTAGAGGTTTATCAATTTTATTTTTTCAAAAAACCAACTCTTGGTTTCGTTGATCTGCTCTACAGTTTTTTTAGATTCTATATTGTTTATTTCTGCTCTGATCTTTATTATTTCTCTTCTTCTGCTGGGTTTATGCTGCCTTTGCTGTTCTGCTTCTTTTTTTTTTTTTTAATTTTTTTTTTTCAACGTTTATTTATTTTTGGGACAGAGAGAGACAGAGCATGAACGGGGGAGGGGCAGAGAGAGAGGGAGACACAGAATCAGAAACAGGCTCCAGGCTCTGAGCCATCAGCCCAGAGCCCGACGCGGGGCTCGAACTCACGGACCGCGAGATCGTGACCTGGCTGAAGTCGGACGCCTAACCGACTGTGCCACCCAGGCGCCCCATTGCTGTTCTGCTTCTATTTCCTTTAGGTGTGCTGTTAGATTTTGTATTTGGGATTTTTCTTGTTTCTTGAGATAGGCCTGGATTACAATGTATTTCCCTCTCAGGACTGCCTTCGCTGCGTCCCAAAGCGTTTGGATTGTTGTATTTTCATTTTCATTTGTTTCCATATATTTTTTAATTTCTTCTCTAATTGCCTGGTTGACCCACTCATTCGTTAGTAGGGTGTTCTTTAACCTCCATGCTTTTGGAGGTTTTCCAGACTTTTTCCTGTGGTTGATTTCAAGCTTCATGGCATTGTGGTCTGAAAGTATGCATGGTATCATTTCAATTCTTGTATACTTATGAAGGGCTGTTTTGTGACCCAGTATATGATCTATCTTGGAGAATGTTCCATGTGCACTCGAGAAGAAAGTATATTCTGTTGCTTTGGGATGCAGAGTTCTAAATATATCTGTCAAGTCCATCTGATCCAATGTGTCATTCAGGGCCCTTGTTTCTTTATTGACCGTGTGTCTAGATGATCTATCCATTTCTGTAAGTGGAGTGTTAAAGTCCCCTGCAATTACCACATTCTTATCAAGAAGGTTGCTTATGTTTGTGAGTAACTGTTTTATATATTTGGGGGCTCCGGTATTCGGCGCATAGACATTTATATAATTGTTACCTCTTCCTGATGGATAGACCCTGTAATTATTATATAATTCCCTTCTTCATCTCTTGTTACAGCCTTTAATTTAAAGTCTAGTTTGATACAAGTATGGCTACTCCAGCTTTCTTTTGGCTTCCAGTAGCATGATAAATAGTTCTCCATCCCCTCACTCTCAATCTAAAGGTGTCCTCAGATCTAAAATGAGTCTCTTGTAGACAGCAAATAGATGGGTCTTGTTTTTTTATCCATTCTGATACCCTATGTCTTTTGGTTGGTGCATTTAATCCACTTACATTCATTGTTATTATAGAAAGATACGTGTTTAGAGTCATTGTGATGTCTGTATGTTTTATGCTTGTAGTGATGTCTCTGGTACTTTGTCTCACAGGATCCCCCTTAGGATCTCTTGTAGGGCTGGTTTAGTGGTGACAAATTCCTTCAGTTTTTGTTTGTTTGGGAAGACCTTCATCTCTCCTTCTATTCTAAATGATAGACTTGCTGGATAAAGGATCCTCGGCTGCATATTTTTTCTGTTCAATACATTGAAGATCTCGTGCCAATGCTTTCTGGCCTGCCAAGTTTCAAAAGAGAGATGAGTCACGATTCTTATAGGTCTCCCTTTATATGTTAGGGCACGTTTATCCCTTACTGCTTTCAGAATTTTCTCTTTATCCTTGTATTTTGCCAGTTTGACTATGATATGTTGTGCAGAAGATTGATTCAAGTTATGTCTGAAGGGAGTTCTCTGTGCCTCTTGGATTTCAATGCCTTTTTCCTTCCCCAGTTCAGGGAAGTTCTCAGCTATTATTTCTTCAAGTACACCTTCAGCACCTTTCCCTCTCTCTTCCTCCTCTGGGTTACCAATTATGCGTATATTATTTCTTTTTAGTGTGTCACCTAGTTCTCTAATTTTCCCCTCATACTCCTGGATGTTTTTATCTCTCTTTTTTTTCTCAGCTCCCTCTTTTTCCATAACTTTGTCTTCTAGTTCACCTATTCTCTCCTCTGCCTCTTCAATCCGAGCCATCGTTTCCATTTTGTTTTGCATTTCGTTTAAAGCATTTCTCAGCTCCTCCTGACTGTTCCTTAGTCCCTTGATCTCTGTAGCAAGAGATTCTCTGCTGTCCTCTATACTGTTTTCAAGCCCAGCGATTAATCTTATGACTATTTTTCTAAATTCACTTTCTGTTATATTATTTAAATCCTTTTTGATCAGTTCCTTAGCTGTTGTTATTTCCTGGAGATTCTTCTGAGGGGAATTCTTCCGTTTGGTCATTTTGGATAGTCTCTGGAGTGGTGCTGACCTGCAGGGCACTTCCCCTGTGCTGTGGTGTATAACTGGAGCTGGTGGGCGGAGTCGCAGTCAGACCTGACGTCTGCCCCCGGCCCACCGCTGGGGCCACAGTCAGACTGGTGTGTGCTTTCTCTTCCCCTCTCCTAGGGGCGGGATTCACTGTGGGGTGGTGTGGCCCTTCTGGGCTACTTGCACACTGCCAGGCTTGTGGAGCTGGAGATCTGGCGTATTAGCTGGGGTGGGTAGGCAAGGTGCACGGGGGCTGGAAGGACAGGCTTAGCTCGCTTCTCCTTAGGTGATCCACTTCAGGAGGGGCCCTGTGGCAGCGGGAGGGAGTCAGACCCGCTGCTGGAGGGGTGGCTCCGCAGAAGCACCGTGTTGGGTGTTTGCGCGGAGCAAGCAAGTTCCCTGGCAGGGACCTGTTCCCTTTGGGATTTTGGCTGGGGGACGGGCGAGGGAGATGGCGCTGGCGAGCGCCTTTGTTCCCTGCCAAACTGAGCTCTGTCGTCCCGGGGCTCAGCAACTCTCCCTCCCTTTGTCCTCCAGGCTTCCCGCTTTCCGAGCAGAGCTGTTAACTTATGACCTCCCAGATGCTAAGCAAGTCCCGCTTGCTGTCGGAACACACTTCGTCAGGCACCTCCACTTTTTCGAGCCAGACTCGGTGTCTCTGCTTGGCCTGCAGGCCGCCCCTCCGTCCTGGCTCTCTCCTACCAGTCTGTGGATTTCGCACCACCTCTCTGCCCTTCCTACCCTCTTCCGTGGGCCTCTCGTCTGCGCTTGGCTCCGGAGACTATGTTCTGCTAATTTCTGGTGGTTTTCTGGATTAGTTAGGCAGGGGTAGGTGGAATCTAAGTGATCAGCAGGATGCGCGGTGAGCCCAGCATCCTCCTAAGCCGCCATCTTCCCTAAACCTCGCTCTCCAGTTCTTGAGAGTATGTGCAGAGTGTGTGACATTTTCTTTTTTTTTTTTTTTTTTTTTTTTTTTTTTTTTTTTTTAAATTTTTTTTTTTTTTTTTTTTTTTTTTTAATGTTTATTTATTTTTTTGGGACAGAGAGAGACAGATCATGAACGGGGGAGGGGCAGAGAGAGAGGGAGACACAGAATCGGAAACAGGCTCCAGGCTCTGAGCCATCAGCCCAGAGCCCGACGCGGGGCTCGAACTCACGGACCGCGAGATCGTGACCTGGCTGAAGTCGGACGCTTAACCGACTGCGCCACCCAGGCGCCCCATGTGTGTGACATTTTCTAATTTTCTCAGCTTTAAAGTCCTGTCCTCACCACTAAATAAGTAGATCTTCAAGAGGTAGTTCTTATGGGGTAGTAACTACTCTCAGCAAGCCCAATCTTAAATCACATCAACACAAAAGTACTTTAATTAAAAAGAAAGATAAAACACAAACACTACAGACACATATCCATATCCATATATATATACACACACACACACAACTGCAGTTCTCTAGAGATCACCCACTTCAACTTTCCTTAAAGTTCAAATAATATATTCCTGAAGTTAACGTGGATCATATGATACAATAATCTTTGGTTTCATTCATCTCATTATTTACAAGTCACTCTTCTCCAGCAAACAGTTAAATAATTTTTTAAAATTAACTGACAATTCTAATGATATATTCACAGTTGCCTAATAGGCTAAAGAAAAAAAGACTCCAAGGAAAAGCAAAAAGGGGCCCATTCAACCTCCTTTTAACAGTAAAACTCCAGTACTTTCTCACAGTTGAGTCTCCAAGCATTTATTTCCCTTCCTTTTAATTTTAACCACACAGCCAATGTTGCCATATCTTCCTTTACATTTGTTGTGAAATCTTCTGCCACTTTCTTTTCCCTCTCTTGTTGAAGTTGTCAGTCTCTATTTTCCCTTCAGTATTTCACTCAGCCTTAGTGAAAATTAACCTCACAATCAAAATAAAATGGAGCTTAGTGGGAGAAAAGAAGAAGGTAATACGTTTGTAAGAAAACTGATGCCATACTTAGGAAAATCAGTGTCAAAAGCTGTGATCATGGTATCACTGAATGATACAACGTCATTAACACAGCTGATATAAAGTGATCCTGAGTATAAGTAATTGTGTCTGAGAGAACACAGGTGTGAGTGCACATAACCACCCACTGGATTCCACTCAGGATCTGTGAAGGTCATATGTGGTCATCACATTCAGGACCTCATACCAAAATAGCAACACCTTTGATGATAAAAGATAAGGCTGGAGCATGAACAGAAAACCAATTGTCTTCTTTATAATGCAGAAAGCTCACACTGCAAGGCATTTCCATTCTAATAGAAATACACTTCACACTTTCCACAGATCAAAAGATATTTGAGTCTCTCCTATCTGGCATATGAGGATATTTCACTTTATGTTCCAGACAATTCTTCCTCTCTCTCTTCTTCTCCCTTCACTCCCCTTCCCTGTTCTCTCCTCCTTGACCCCAGACCATGTTTCCTTACTAAATCACACCACAAGCAATAGTTGCAACTTTACCTAATCAAACACACATAAACTGATCAAAGTGATTAAATGATGAAGCACCAACCAAAGATTTACCATAGGCTCTATAGAAAATGAAGGATACAACATCTCCAGTAAAGCTTATACTTTCAAAGTGGTAAACTTTCTGTCTATTCACTTTTGGTTCCCTGGATTTTGATGATTTTTTGTAAATCTGAAGTTCAGGAAACCAAAGAAAATCCACAAGAGATCTTTAGGGTACCATGATAATCTGGTGTCGAAGTTTTACCTCTTCCTAAACAATAAAAAAAAAAAACCAACACCTGAAACTACATATGAAATGTAATTAAAAATCATCCATATTTCTCTAGTAATCCAGTGTTCAGAAACAGTTGATTCTGGAATAAATAGGTTTGTAAATTTTTTAGTGTGATTAATTATGATTTAGTAAGAGTAACTAAGTTTTATTAGTTTGCCTGAATTTATGATCTTTTTATTTTTTAAAAGCAGTATCTTCGGGGCACATGGTAGCTCAGTTGGTTAAATGTCAAACTCTTGGGTTCAAGTCTGGGTCAAGCTCCCGTCTGGGCATGAAGACTGCTTGGGATTCTCTCTCTCTCTCTCTCTCTCTCTCTCTCTCTCTCCCTCTGCCCCTCTCCTCTACTCATGCTCTTTCTAAATTTACAAAAAGTTAAAAATTGAAAAACAAATAAAAAATAAAAGTGCTCTCTTCACTGACAGTAATTCTATTTGTGGCCATAACATTCAAGATTCTGAATGCTTCTTCAGTCTCTATTTTCGTATTTATTGATTTTTTTTTTGTAGACACATTGATTTTTTCTTATTTGAGGGAAAGAATGCATGCAGAAGCAGAAAGAAGGGGCAGATGGAGAGAGAGAGAGAATCTTAAGCAGGCTTCACACGCAGCAGGGAGCCTGATGTGGGGTTCCATTCCACGACACTGGGATCATCACCTGAGCCATTATCAAGAGTTGGATGTTCAATCAACTGAGCCATCCACGTGTCCCTCCATTCTCTTATTTATTAAAGAGTCATGGCCATCCATTCTTAAAGGCAAAACTATCTGAGGCTCCTGTATAAAAGTACCCAGGTGATTCTAGATCTATCATTTAGTGGTTAATACAAGTTTTTGGCTATTGACTCCCTTTTGGGGAGATATTCATCTCCTACTCTCAACTCATGTGGTTCCCATGAAACTGATTCCATTCATAGGTACAGGCCTGGCATATGACTCAAACCTGGCCAACAAAAGCCTCACATTTGTCTACCTCAGTGATTGGCTCAAGGATACACACTGACCTCATGAGAACCAACTAAAGCAGGTTTTACTAAGATTTCCCACAGAGAATTCATCTGCTTTCTTTGCAGTAGTTGGCCTAGTGGTACCCAACTTGCAAACACAAGAAGTCTACCTGACAATGGAGCTTATATGAAAGAGAACCAGGGTCTGGAGAGAACAAATGGATTGAGGGACATTGTTTGATCCTCTGAATTAAGCAGCTAATGAGTTTATATATACTGCTGGAAGTCTCAGTTTCCAGGGATAATGATTCTGCCTTTTGTTTAAAGCAATTCGAGTTAAATTTTATGTACCTTGCAACCAAAATAGTCTTAACGGACACACAGCAATGATCACTCTCACTTCATATATTCTGTAGAAATTAAAACTGTACAAACTGTCAATGTAATAATATACAGGCTTAAATTACTTAGCATATATTAAGGAAGGCTTGTTTTTAATCTCTCTGATAGGATTTAATTTCTACAAAGAATATTTTATCTTATAATTAGCCATGTTCTCCCATATGAAAAGGAAAACTGAGAAGCACCTGGGTGGCTGAGTTGGTTAAGTGTCAGACCCTTGGTTTAGACTCCGATCATGATCTCGCAGGTTCATAGGTTTGAGTCCTGCATCAGCTCAGCTCTGACAATGCAGCCCTGCTAAGGATTAGCTCTCCTTCTCTCCCTCTCTCCCTCTCTCGCTCTCCCAAAATAATTAAACTTAAAAAAAGAAGGAAGACTGAGATAGATAAATTTTTCAAGAGCTTATTTGATCACACGTCTAATGGAATTGCAAGGCAAACCAAGAATAGTTGGAAGCATTCCACCCACAGAAGCTAGGGGCAAGGTTTTTATAGAGGAGAAAAAGAAGCAAAGCAATTATTTGACTGGTTATAGCTTAAGCAGTTGCCTGATTTGGGAAAGCCTAGGTGGCTGTGACTGGCTGTCCTCAGGGTTCATTTTCTTGAATTCAAATGCACGGACTCTGGCTTAGTGTTTGGTTTGCTTAATGAGGCATTAGAGCCACCCCTGTCTAGTGGCCTCCTTCTTTAAATATTTTCACACCAGCATATATTCTCCATAGGTTTAAGTTTAAATATAATGAGCAGGGACAGAAACAAGCCTTGCTGAAGCAAAGCTGTTAGGGATACTTCTTTTTCTTTTAAGTTTATTTATTTATTGAAAGAGAGACAAAGAGCTTGAGTGGGGCAGGGGCAGAGAGAGAGGGAATAGAGAGACCCAAGCAGACTCTGTGCTGATAGCAGCACACGCTGAGAGCAGCACGGAGTCTGACTTGGGGCTTGATCTCACGCACCGTGAGATCATGACCTGAGCCAAAATCAAGAGTTGGATGCTTAAATGACTGAGCCACCCTGGTATACCATTAGGGATGATTCCAACCTGACCTTTTCAACTTAGCTTTA